>NW_015176033.1:104503-104659 GCF_001447785.1 Gekko japonicus | reverse complement strand
CGATGCCACGTCATTTACCGACCGTCTCTGCACAGTCCTGCAACGTTTCGATCAAGCAGGGATAAAGGTGAAGCACGAAAAATGCCAGCTCAGCGATCACAAGGTGGAGTTCCTCGGCTTCGAGGTCGACGCGCAGGGCATTCACCTCCAGCGCGT
>NW_015176033.1:98198-104180 GCF_001447785.1 Gekko japonicus | reverse complement strand
GTCTACGCAAAGAACTACGCCCAGGGCCCACCCTGGATCCCAGCGCGAGTGGTACGGGTGCGAGGACCTCGGTCATACGAGGGCTCCTGTGAGGATGGCCAACTATTCCACCGCCACATCGATCAGCTGCGACGCCGGGTCTCTCAGACGATCCCATGGACCTGGAGCCCACCGAGCCAGACGAAGTGTCAGCCCACGAGCCAGCACGACAGGTCCCAGACTCCGTTCTCGTCCAGGTCAACCCAGAGCCTCCCGAGCTGCCACTACCAACGCCACAACCAACCTCTCCGCCCCGGGCTCCCGAGGTACATCCGACCGGCGCCCCGGAACCGCGCCGCTCCACAAGGACTCGGAAAACCCCAACTTACCTACAGGACTTCGTGTGTGGGTAGTCTGGACTATGAGCGGCTTGTGGTCCGTGAGGACCATGAAGGGGCGCCCATACAGATAGTGCTGAATTTTTTTCACCCCCGCCACAATAGCCAGTACCTCCTTATCTATCTGTGCGTAATTGTGCTCAGCGACTGATAGAGTCCTGGAAAAATAGGCAACTGGGACCTCATGGCCGTCTGGCAGCCGGTGGCCCAGGACCGCTCCAACCCCGTAAGGGGAAGCGTCACAAGCCAGCACCACTGGAAGTGCCTCATTGAAATGCACCAGGACCGCATTTGAAACGAGCAGGTCTTTGACCGCCTGGAATCCAGCAGCTTGTGGCGGACCCCAGACCCAAGATGCAGACTTGTCCAGGAGGCGATGGAGCGGTTCCGCGATGGCAGCTTTGAGGGGTAAAAAGGAATGGTAGAAGTTCCTGATCTAATAAAGTACGCTAAACTGATTTCCCAAAAACTACTGAGTGCCTAACTGACCTCCCATGAATCACTGGGTTCTGCCCATTAACCTGCTCCACATCACAAGGTCCAGCCTTCAAAAAACCTGTATCTGTCTTCACTTCCCGGATTTACTTTGGACTCTGCTCTGCTCAAAAGCTGTTGAAGATTTTGTTGTTGCAGTTAATTTCAAGATTTGATGCAAAAGTAGTCCCATTTTATGCAAATACTCATGGGTGGAATGAAAGTGATATCTCTGTGGTATCAATCGTATTCATCTAGCAAGTGCATGTGTGCAAAGTGCTGTCCAATCACAGTCGACTTATGGCAGCCCCAACAAGGAGCTTTCAAGGCAAATGAGAAGCAGAGGTGGTTTGCCACGGCCTTCCTTTACAGAGCCTTCCTCGGTGGTCTCCCTTCCAACCACTGACCCTGCTTAGCTTCCAAGATCTGATGAGACTGGGCTATACCATGCTGCCTTCCCTCCCACCCAGGAAGTAAAGGTAAAGGTAAAGGTTCCCTTGCTCGAAAGCCAGTCGAATCCGACTCTAGGGTTGCGGTGCTCATCTCCGTTTCCAAGCCGAAGAGCCAGCGCTGTCTGAAGACGTTTCCATGGTCATGTGGCCAGCATGACTAAACACCAAGGCGCACAGAACGCTGTTACCTTCCCACTGAAGTGGTACCTATTTATCTACTTGCAATTTCTTGCTTTCGAACTGCTAGGTTGGCAGGAGCTGGAACTAGAGATGGGAGCTCACCCCGTCATGCGGCACCCGGGTCTTGAACTGCTGAACTACTGACCTTCCACAACCTGCAGTTCAGCGTCTTAACCACTTGAGCCACTGCAGCTCCCAGGAAGTAGACCAAAATAAATAGTTACGTGCATGCCTTCAGTTGAAATACAACAGCCAAGATTAGTATGAAGATTCATGTATTTGGTTTTATTAATTTTTAATTTTATTAATTTATTAATTCAGGTTTTGTTGTATTTTGAAAAAAAATGTTCTGGCTCTAATTTCAAGTATTATTTACTATGATTTGTAGAAAATATTTAAGTTCACTTTGAATTCTCAGACGTCCAACCTCCCATTGAAACAGCTTAAAAAATACTTCAAGCAAGCTCATGAACCTCCTAGCAGGGGTGTCGTGGGAGGATACAAATAAGAAAAGAAATGGTTCTGGAACATTCCTTGTCTTTTGCCACTCTGCCATTGCAGCATTTACACCATAACAAAGCTAAGTGTCTTCCCTTTTTATTTCATCATTGTTTTGGCATGACAGCATCAGAAGCAGAGCTCCAAACTTAGAAGTCCTCTGCTGGAACAAAACCTCCGTCCCTTCAAGGAATTTTCCCAGGCGAGTCTCACTGAAGTGAATGGGGTTTGTGCCAACAGAACATTTTACATTTCGGTAAATTTGAAAGCAAAATATTTCCTGTGTAGACTTCTGAGGTGGGGGAGAAATGTGTGTGCAAGAGACAGATAGAGAGCATAAGCATTTGGGTGTCAATGCAAAAGGATGGAACTGCCTGTGAATGCAAAAATAGACTAAATCAAGTCAAGTCCTGGATAGTTTTGGCTGCTTGGAGCCAACATTCAGCTTCCATTTGTCTCACCTGGCAAGCATTGCTACAGTTACCTACAGAATATGGTGGATCAGGTCCAAGGTTCTACTGCAGTAATGTGCAAGATGCAGATACAGCAAATCTTTTTTCAAAATGTTTCAGCTGCAAAATCTGTTGTCTTCATCAGCATTTGGCAAAAGCTAGAACCCCAAAGAGGAGTCATAAGCATTCTTGCTCAAGCCAACCCATCTTGTGCTTTAATTTATGTGCTACATTTGCCCATCTGAAATCTTTTAATATGTATTGGGAAGAGACTAACCATTACTATTGCATCGACTGAGTTTCCCCCCGGTATCACATTACATTTTCAGAAATGTATTAATAAAATGTAAGCACACCTATAGCCATTTTTCAGCTCAGCGGTCCAATCCTTGTGTTATCTTATTATTTTGTTATCTTATTATTGCAGTTGCTTGGTTCAATTGTGGGTCTTTTACCTTCCTGTGACACACACTCTGACTTAACACAAAAAACATTCCAAGCTGTTTATCAAATTGTGATTGCAATATATATTTTGGAACTCTTTCCATTTGATTGAATCTTTGGCCTATTATGCATGGGTATTTCCCCTCATTTTCACTATGCATGTCCGACGGGTTTTCTTTGTCATTCTGCATTGATTTTCCTCCCTTCAGTGTTCAGTTTGCTTTCTGGATGCTGTTTCCCCAGGTTGTCCGAGAGTGCTTCTGTACGGATTTTCCCTTTGTTTTGCTTCCAAACTGAAGGTAGTTCAAAAGCCTACAGATTCCATCAGATTTTCCCCCTGCCCTTTTGCCTCCCGTCAAAGGTCACTCCCCCACCTTTCCACCCACTCTGCACTTTCCACCATCTTCCCCCCTTAATTGGTGTACAAGCTCCATTTCCCCCTCATTGTTTTAAATGTTTAATTTTTTGACAAGCAGCATGAGTCTAGTAATATGATACTATTGCTAGTTTCAGATCACTGAATAAAAAAATTAAAATGAAGAAGAGAAAGTTTAAAAGGACTGTGCAAGGTTTAGTTAGTTAGGTTTAGCTGGTATTAACTTGAAAGGGGATCAGAGAGGAAACAGCAGCATTCCCAGTGCAAAATAAAATGGATTTCAGTGCTGCATGGAAACAAAATAAAAGGGGGGATTGTCAGTGCAGAATGAAATTAGCATGAGAAGTAAAGAGAGAGAGAGAGAGAGAGACTTGTATGGGAAGCCTAAAGCTTTGAAAACATTTTCCCCTTTAATGCTTTAATGAACAAAGTTTGGGGGTGAACCATTTAGCAGTCTCCAGAAGCCTAACATTAAAATGTCAGCTGAGACACATGGATCTTCTGTAAACAGCCAAAGTTAAGAATTGCTTGGGATCAATCCATTTGGAGAACAGAGTGCAATCACACAGGACAGGCTTTTAAAAACTGCCAAAATCACAACCAGTGTGCTGGATCAAATTAGAGAATCACAAAGAGAAAAACACACAAATTTGCAACAAAGGGCAGGAAATACTATGCGGCAGCTTGTCATGGGTCAGTAAGGGCTTGGCAAGGCCTTCTCAGGAGAAGAGGAGCCATGTGTAGCCAGCTCTGAGTCAGCAGAAGCCAGCAAGCAGGAAGATGAGTCTGCTTGCTGAGCAGTTGGGTTAGAACAGATAAAAGGAAGTACTTCTTCACCCAAAGAGTGATTAACACATGGAATTCACTGCCATAGGAGGTGGTGGCGGCTACAAGCATGGGCAGCTTCAAGAGGGAATTGGATAAACATATGGAGCAGAGGTTCATCAGTGGCTATTAGCCACAAGGTTTAGATAGGAACTCTTGGTCTGGGGCAAGTGATGTTCTATATTCTTGGTGCTTGGGGGGGGGGGCAACAGTGGGAGGGCTTCTAGTGTCCTGCCTGATATTTTTGGCCACTATGTGACACAGAGTGTTGGACTGGATGGGCCATTGGCCTGATCCAACATTGGCTGCTCTTATGTTCTCTTATGTTCTTATGAACAGTAGGCTTGTCAGGATTCACAGCCAACAGCTGGTGCAGAGCCACGGATAGTCTCCAGCCCTGAGTCAACCTGGCGAAATTAAGTTATTTGTTCCAAGCACTCCAGTATCACCCTTCACCCTTTGAGTGCCGCAGACAGAGGCTATGAACAGAACTCCAGGAGAGACAACAAAGTGCTCACCTCCTGGCCCAACACCAACTGTTTGTGTAGTTGCAGAATTACCCCCTGGCTGCAAGTTTGTCCCTTAGGCATTTGTCTAGAAAAACCAGCCAAGGGAGACTGTTAGGTGTGGAAGCAACAAGTCATTCTACTGTTGACTCTGCAACCACTGCATTGGACCCTGCCTTGTTTGTGTGACTCTGGACCGGCTCCTGACATTGTCTCTTGGCTCTGTGATCCCTGCTCATGAGGAACCTTTGGACTGCCTGACTACACCTTTTGGACAACCCCTCGGTAACGTCTTTCTTAATTTTTGACTCTGAAACTGGACTCTCAACTCAGCTTCATGCACTCGGACTCTTACTACCCGTAAGAATGTGCACACCTCTGCCCGCCCTATGACACAGCTGCACTAGGGCACTGGCAAAAATAACGCCCATTTTTTCAATTTAGTGGCACAAAAGTAAAAAAAGCTCTTCAGAGCTTCTGCCAGAGGACTCCTCCCCCAAACAAATTGCAGCCCGGTGTAAAGCAGCCAACTTTACACAGGCACATGCGTGCACAGACATGTTGCCAACGATCACAGCTTGCAGTGCCAGTGTTAGTGTGTTCTACCATGCACTGTGTACACTCAACATGTTCTCCCATATTATGAGATTGTGTGACTCTCCCATTTTTCACAGTGGCTGATAACACATCAGAGAATCCCCTAGTGCTTAGCAATATGGAAAATGGGGCGTCACGGCTACTTGTCAGTTTCAAAAAAAGTCTGGTCAATTTCAACATTGGGTTTCCCCCCTTTGCCTGCCTTTCTTTCTGTTCCCTTTTATTCAACAAACCGTAAATTTAAACAAAACTTTGGACACCACCCCCCACATGTCACAAGTGACATTCGACACTGATCTAGAAAAATGCATTTTTTATTGTAGTCGCAGAATAAATACACCGGAGGAGAAAGTATGGTGCATAATGCAAGAGCATGACCTGGGCAAAGAAGACATGGTATGGATAAGAAATGGACTATGCGCTTGATGGTACAAATAACTTCAGCCAAAGTAAAGTTAGCAATTTAGGAACTCTCCTCAAATAAACTTAAGGTCTGACCAGTGTGACTTTGCTTTAATTAAGTATAGATTTATTAGATGTGCTTACACCAAACTCAAATTTCACATCAATGGTAGTTTGGTTAACAAGAGCAGAGGAACAAGCCTTTTATTAACCTATTGCTGTGATTAAATGTAAGCTCCTCTTAATGCCACCAATTACACAAAGATTTTCATTTTTAATGTGACTGCTAAGAAACTGCACAACAATAGCCCCTCACAAACAATCAGGAATTATCATTATTATTATTATTATTATTATTATTATTATTATTATTATTATTATTATTATTATTATTGTTAT
>NW_015176033.1:80796-92776 GCF_001447785.1 Gekko japonicus | reverse complement strand
CCCTTCCCCCGTTGATGCGCGGCAATAATGAACCACCTACCTTAGGTGGTTCATCCGTTTGGGCCGCATCTTCCTGGCCGTGGGATCGGCGGTGCGTCTTGCCGCCGCCGCATCCCCGGCCCCCGGTCGAACTGCGCATGCTCGAGCATGCGCAGTTCGGCAGCCTCCCCCTCCCACTCGCCTCTTTCTCCCCGGCATCTGATCGTGCCGGGGAGCAACGGCGCGCTGCTAACGGGATCCGTGGGATCCCGCTGAGGCATTTCTTTTTTGGCGCGGCTTTTAAAAGCCGCGCTTCTCCTCGTTTTTTCCCTGCCGTGTGGCAGGGGCCTAAGCCTCATTCCAAAGAGGTGTACATGGACCTTTCTTCCCTATCTTAGCTTCACAACGAACCTGTGAGTAGGTTAGCATGTGACTGGCTCAAATCACCTACCAAGGTTCATGGCAGACAGGGATAATTGAACCTGGCTCACCCAGGCCCTAGTCCAACACTCCAACCACTTACACAACACTGGCTGTCCCCCAGTGAGTCTTCCCAGTCCTAGTCCAATGCTGTAGCCAACCAAACATACCAGCAATTATTCACAGGACCAAATTTCAAAGGTTACTTCATTCAGCAATAATTTATTACTATAGGTTTCACGTCCAGATATGCAATCTAACATATCCAGAATGGAAATATTTATTTTGGTGTAGTTTGCATCTTTTTTTTTTTTAATCCTGTCTAGTATAGATTGGCAAATAAATCCCCAAAGTTGAGGACAGCAACGGTTGAGGACAGCAACAGTTTGGCCAATGAGTTGCCTCTCACCCCCCCCCCAAATCGGGGTTCAAACTTGTACCGTGATGCCATATAGGTTTTATGCTTCTCATATACCATCTGTTGTTTTAAGATTTCTGTATTTTATATGCATACTTAGATTAATGGGCTGCTTTTATGTTTCTTGATGTAAAATGTTGTACACTGCTCTGGGCCTACTGTGCATGGAGATGATGATGATGGATGATGATGATGATGGAGGATGATGATGATGGAGGAGGAGGATGGAGGAGGAGGATGGAGGAGGAGGATGGAGGAGGAGGATGGGTGGTGGGTGATGGTGGTGATGGTGGTGATGGCGGTGATGGTGGTGGTGGTGGTGGTGATGATGGTGATGGTGATGATGATGATGATGAGACCAGCCAATAGAGAATGTTACTGGTGCATCTGCCAACACAGACTTCTGGCCTAAAAGGGAGGGAAGAACTAACTTTTTTAAAGCACCTCTGCTCAAGCACCTGGAGGTGACTTGGATACATCACTGGTGACTAGGCAATTGGCTGTTTGCTAGTAGGAATGATTCAGAAATTAATTCAAATGAGTATTGGCATTCCCTGTAGGCTGTTAATAGACATTGTTCATACAGATCCCTAGGGCACCTTTAAATAGCCTAGCCTAATTTTCCATGATCAGTTTTTTATTATTTCTAATTATTACATTCTTCTGCTTCCTTGCAGAGTATAAAAGGGAATTAATGCTCTGAATAGTTAAATGGTACTTCTATACATCTGAAGCTCATTTTCCTGTGCTTGGGACAAAGTGATGTGTAAACTGTAGCGATTCACCTCCAAAATCTGCAAGAGCTATTTCCCTCTCTTGTCATCTGGTGCCTTATATCCCACTGCACACTTGCCATAGAATATTAAACCATGAGCCGTAAATTCGTAAATACACATTTTCATTTGCAACAGAAGCAAACCATAAAAAGTCCACTTGGTAGCTTTCAAGTCTTCTCAAAATGTCAAGAAGAAAATGAGAATTGACAGAAAATGGGAGCATTTGCCTTTGCTCACCACAACAGCTGAAGTGCTTAATTACGCCTGTAAACTGTATTAACCTGGTATATTCATTAGCAACATCATTCCTACAATGGTGAAAAGATTGACCCAAACGCTTGCAATCCTACAGAACTGGTTTACAACCTAGCTGGCTGCTTTTGCCTGTAAGTTCTTGAAGCCATTGGCTCAGCAGCTGTGATGTAACATCATGGAACATTTACAAGCATTCTGGTCCTTTCCGCACTTGGATATCATCCCTGGTTTTATCAGAGTTCAACTTGCAACACAATACCTTGCATTTATCCCTGGTTATAACAGCATCCGTTTATCCTGGGACAAGTGTGGGGCAAAACTGGGGTGACCTCAATGTAATGCAGAAAACAAAAAATACCTTGAGGTAATTACAGGGGTGAACTCGAGTGTAGTGTAGAATGTAAGTTTGGAGACAGGGTTGAACCAGGATTTATGGTAGAGTGCGGAATCACTAGATATCTGCTGAGAAGTAAAGGGCAAATGGGAGCAGCACTGCTGATCAAATAAACCTACTCCTAACCTGTGGTGGCTCAAGTGGTTAAGACGCTGAACTGCAGGCTGTGGAAGGTCGGTAGTTCAGCAGTTCGAGACCCGGGTGCCGCATGACGGAGTGAGCTCCCGTCTCTAGTTCCAGCTCCTGCCAACCTAGCAGATCAAAAGCAAGAAATTGCAAGTAGATAAATAGGTACCACTTCAGTGGGAAGGTAACAGCATTCCGTGCGCCTTGGTGTTTAGTCATGCCGGCCACATGACCACGGAAACGTCTTCCGACAGCGCTGGCTCTTCGGCTTTGAAACGGAGATGAGCACCACAACTGGCTTTCAAGCAAGGGAACCTTTACCTTTTTAACCTAATCATCTATTTCTCCTTCCTACAATCAGATTCCTACAATCAGATTGCTTAAACAAGCACTGAAGATTTTGCACCCAATATATTAGCTCTGTAGTCTGGTTTAATTCATATAAACAGAACTGTACAAGCAAGTGTATACCATTTTAAGAACCCAACTGAGGCTTCCCCTAACAACTGAGCAGAGAACAATAATCTCGTAATTTGTTTCCAACACTGGAAGGGCAATTTTTTCACCAATTCCCACTGCAGCCCCTACTTTGTCCCCCATGCTGATAAGGGTCCTATGATACCTGGGCAAATTACATCGGGGGTTCCATGGAATGCTGCGGGAGAAGGAGAGAGGAAACTTCTTTTACATGAGCTCTGCTCTGCAAACAGGTCTCGTAGGATCTAAGCCTTAGAGATCTGGGGAAGAAAAGATAGTCATGGGATGCCTCAAGAAGAGTTTGAAACAGGCATCTTTCTTCTAATGTGTAACTATCCCACAGAACCACAGCAGACAAAAAAATGATTAAGCTAAATGATTCATCATCTCTATTGTTTGCTTCATTTACAGCAGATTTCAGTGTTAAGCTTTCAGTAGGAGTACTTCAGTTTTCTGTCCCTCTAGACTACACAGTCTGATACAGCTAGGACCTAGTTACTCTGATGCAATGGAACCTCTCAATTTCTGAAGATTTATTTAGTTGTATTTGAGTCACTGAGTGCTGCTGAAGGAACGTTTAGAAGGTCTTCTTTTCTGTTCAGTTTATTTATGTTGGGACACGTGTCCAAGATGGAGGGTCTTGGGGTCATGGTCACCACAAGACGCATCAATTAGAAGACACCAGCAGCTAGAATCTGGGAACAGAGAACTAAAATCTGGGAGGCTCACCCCATCATTATCTCTACCATCTTCTCAGCATTCGGTCATATCTCAACAACAGCAGTGGCTTGTGTGAGAGGTTGCAAGGAAGATTCACATTCCCACCACCAAATGTCATTGAACATAGAAGATGATGTAGTGGAACCTGAAGGTTCCATAAGATTATGGCTGACTGTATAGTTGGAACAGGGACTGGCAAGTGACATAATCATCTGGGTCCATGCTGGGCTCTGCTATCCATCCAGTAGCTGTGCATCTGGTAGAAGGCTCTAACATCTCTGTCACCAACAAGGGGAGGGGCTGAGGCTCAGTGGTAGAGCCCCTGCTTGGCATGTAGAACATCCCAGGTTCAATCCTCAACATCTCCAACTAAAAGGATTGGGTAGGAGGTGATGTGAAAGACCTCCACCTGAGACCCCGGAGAGCCACTGCCAGTCTGAGTAGACAACATGGAGCTTGAAGGACCAAAGGCCTGATTCAGTATAAGGCAGCTTCATGTATTCATGTGTTCACTTCCTGATGCCCACATTTCCCCTTCAGCAGAGCTCAATGGTTGGGGAGCTACAATCATACTTGGTGCTGCTCAACAAGCCCAGCAGGTTCGTTCATTGTGTTGGGACAGAAATAAGGCAAATGAGCCATGCATCTCAGAACTGTATTTAATTTAGAATTGCAATATACTTTAATTGGAAGGTTTTTATGCCAGACATAGAGATGTAATATCAATTCGACCACTAGATGGAGCAAAACATGTGCAGAAAACAAAACCCCCCTGGGGAAAAAAATAGGGACACACAAGCGATAGAAATGGGAATGCAAAAGAGCCCTAAGATAGACACCTACACACGCATCTGGTCTGGGTATTCTTTGCTAGGCACCCCAACCAAAGTTCAACCCAACCGTGGTTGCACACACAACAATAAACAGTCAGCTTAAAACACTTTAACAGCCAACGTACCTTGTAGCTACACTCTGTCAGAAGGAAATGCCACATATTTCATAAAAATAACTCACAACTGACTAATGAGACAAAGGATCATATCCATTTTGCTTTTCAACTTAGGGACTGGATACCAAGATCATAGATTTACTGGGGGAGAAAAATTATCACCCAGATGCAGCCACAAGTGACATGCTAACTCCTCTAAACCACATGTGTAAAAAAGTAAAACTTTCTGTTCATGACACATATTTATTTTCTTGCTTCCGTTTTCACAGCTCCTTTCTTGTTTATGTTTGAATATTACATGATTGCCAAACAAATTAAAAATACATGAAATATAAAGGCAATCACAAAGACGTACCCTAATTAGGTGCAGTACTTAGAATGAGTGAGTGTCAAAGGCATAATTTGTCCATAATATAATGCTATGATTGACTGCCTAGTCTGACTGTAGAAATTAGCTTCAGGTAAAGCATCTGCCTCTAGCTATTAGCAGCAAAAGAGATGGAGACCCTTGTGGCTATAAACAGACAAGACCAGCTCACAGGTACAGGAAAATACATTGTGCATTGCAACAGTTTCTGAGAGGGGAGAATCAGTTCTATTGCAATTGTAATGGGTTATATGAATTCTTACAGTCATGTCTTTTCATGATTGCAAGTCACTTGAAGCCAGCTCAACTCTGCCTGCCAGCAGCCCACACCATATGCTGGCCTGATGAGGTGTTAAAATCAGGAGCTGAAAACTCTGCTTTTTCCTCCTTTCACTTAAAAAAAACATCCAACCTGAAGAGTTCTGGTGAGCTCCAAAGCTTGCATTCTGTTATGTGTTACTGGGTTGGCCTTAGGGATGCCAGATCCCCCCCCCCCGCGCGCAGGTGGGGGTCCCCCAGTTTTGGGCACTACTCTCTGCCCCCCCCCCAATTACCCCCCCAAACAGGCAAGAAGCGGGAAATAAATGTGACATGCTACATCATCTGGAAGTGACATAGGCACATTGGTGATGGGGGGGGGGCAAAGCTCTGGGTTTTGGGCAAAACTCTATGGTAGAAGCAAACTCTACCATAGAGGTTTTGCCCACAAAACAGAGCATTGCTTCCCATGTCCCCATCACGCCTACATCACTTCCGGGTGATGTAGGCACATCATGTTTATTTCCCGCTTCTTCCCTCCCCCGCTTCTGGTAAGTCCAACCCATCCCCCACCAGCTGGTCTGATGCACTTGGCAACTCTAGTTGGCCCTAACAACACATATCATATGGGTTGTGTTCTTGGCTTTTCAGTTTTTACTTTTGGCCCAACACAACTGTAAACAGCTTGCCCACTAGTGAACATAAAATCAACAACACTCGTCACTGAGCCTCAGTTCACTCAGGAGTTCATGCATAAAGCTCTACTTTATGGAGAGCCAGTTTGGTGTAGTGATTAAGTGTGCAGACTCTAATCTGGGAGAACCAGGTTTGATTCCCCACTCCTCCACTTGCACCTGCTGATGTGACCTTGGGTCAGTCACAAGCTCTGGCACAGCTGTCCTTGAAAAAGAGCAGTTTGTGTCAAGAGCTCTCTCAGCCCCACCCACCTTACAGAGTGTCTGTTGTGGGGAGGGGAAGGGAAAAGAGTTTGTAAGCCGCTCTGAGACTCCAAGTGAAACGGGGGGTATTAATCCAATCTCTTCCCTTCTCTTCTCTTCTTCTACTTGGAGAGAAGGCTCCAGGCAGGGCCGGCTCACTCACTAGGCGAACTAGGCGCTCGCCTAGAGCGCGCCAGCCCTTAGGGGCGCCAAACTGGCACTCCCCTTCCGCTGTCCTGGTTCAGCTGCAAACACTACTGAGTTTTAAACATGTTATGATCTTTCTGATGATACAAACACCAATTCCACCAAAGAGCCCTCTGGGCACAGAAGGGTCACTCAGCTGAGTCAAAGAAGAATCTAAGTAGGGGGGGCTATTACATAAGGAAGCTGAAGTTGTAACTGACTTATGGCAACCCCAGCAAGAAACTGTCAAGGCAAGTGAGAAGCAGAGGTTGTTTGCGACTGCAAGTGCCTTTCTTTACAGAGTCTTCCTTGGTGGAAGCCAGATGTGCAAAGCAGGCAAAGTTACAAAAGCAAAAGTGAGTGTTGGGAGGGGAAGGGAAAGGAGTTTGTAAGCCGCTCTGAGACTCCAAGTGAAAGGCGGGGTATTAATCCAATCTCTTCTCTTCTCTTCTTCTACTTGGAGAGAAGGCTCCAGGTGACTGTAAAAGCTACTACTGGAGTCACCTGCATTGAGCCTTGGAGTGGCAGAGTAGTAAATTTCAAAACAGAAGCTAGGTGCTGCTGGAGAAAGGTAAAGGGAGAAAGGAAACGGGAATAAGGGCAGCAGCACTGAGAAAAAGACTGGAAGCAGGCTCTCGATAAATGAGTGCAACGGCTGTTCTCCCCCCCGGCTGCTACAGTCATCCAAAGGGTCTTCCCACATACAGCCTTGTTCACAGGTTCTCATGTGAACTGAAGCAGAATGTTGTGCAGAGAGAAGAAAGGGCCAAAAGCAAAATGAGCATTGTGATTTGGGAACCGTATCAGATCTCATTTCCTCAATGCACACAAAGTAATCAACAGTGCTTGGATCTATGAAGAAAGAGATGAAGGGTGAGAAAGAAAAGACTATAATGTTATGCAAATCTGTAGACTGCTGGATCATAGAATATTGAGTTCTTCTTCTCAACTAGTGCTACAAGGAAACTACAGTAAAGGGCAACTGAAATAATTTTTGGAGGTGAACTGAAGACCTACGATGAAATCTAAGGGCAGGGACACCCACTTCATTTATACCCCACCTTTCTCCCCAGAAGGGACCCAAAGCAGGCCACATTGTTCTAGTCTTTTCCATTTTATCCTCACAAAAACTTGGTGAGGTCGGTTAGGCTGATAGCATGTAACTGAGACAAGGTCACTCAACAAACTTCCATGGCAGAGTGGGATTTCGAACCTGGCTCTCCCAGGTCCGGGTCAGACACTCTTAAATACACACACAACCCTTCTGCTATAGCCCCAAAGCGCACCGAAAAATTTCTGAAGGTTGTGGAACCCTCTGGACTAGGATTCCACAGGGCACAAAGGGCTGTAGAAGGAAAGGAAAATTGACTGGGCCTCTCACTGAGAAAGCATTTTCTGCACAATCATGGAACAATTTGGGGCCGAGTTGACACCAAAAGCTTGGTAGCTCTTTGAGAATAGCCAAATGAAACGGAACAGTGATACTCACACAAACTAGGCCAAACCATTTGTTACTTCTAAAAAAAGGTAAAGGTTTCTTAGTCGAATCTAGGGGGTGGTGCTCATCTCTGTTTCCAAGCTGAAGAGTCAGCACTGTCCCAAAGACTTCTCCATGGCCAGCACGACTAAATGCCAAAGCGCATGGAATGCTGTTACCTTCCCACCAAAGTGGTACCTATTTATCTACTTGCAGTTCCTTGCTTTCGAACTGCTAGGTTGGCAGGAGCTGGGGCCAGAGATGGAAGCTCACTCCGTCATGCGGCACTTGGGTCTCGAACTGCGGAGCCATAGACTTTCCAGTCTGCAGTTCAGCGTGGTAACCACTTGAGCCACCGCAGTTCCTCTTGTTACTTCTAGTTTCCCACTAAAAAACAAGTGAATATTCAAAACACCTGAAGGGCAGTGACTGATTTGAAATGAAGATACTATAAAATGTTTGCTACACAAAAGTTCATTGACACCTTAAAGATTAATAACATTTATATCCATATGAGCTTTTCTGAGCTTTCACTCACTTCTTCAGGTATGTATGGAAGTCAAACTGGGAATCCTTCTTATGGGACGTGTGGGGAAGGGGGAGGAGGAGTTAAGGTGGAGGGCTAATTCTGTTAGGAGTCTTTCAAATAGAGATTCATTAAGTGGCGGGAAAGGGAGGTAGAGAGGTGTGAATCACACCATACAACTTCAGAGTGTGGCCTCTCTGCATGTCTATACATGTGGGCAGTCTAAAACATCTGCAGAATGCTAAGGAAGCCCAAATACAAGCAGAGAAAGCTACTTTGGGAATGCAGGTGACATGCAATGTGAGAAAATGTGTGACAAAAATGTATGAAATGCTAGGAGGCTGAAGTTGGTACCCAGTTCCTTATTCATATTTCCTAGTTCCTCATTCATAAATCCAATAACACATATTGAGGACAACTTAAAAGCTCAAAAAAGGCTTGGACCATCACATACTATATATCCCCACATTCAGGGGACTCTGCCCTCCAAATAGACCTATGCTGCTTCCTGATCCAAAACCCAGTTCCTGTGCTAATAGCTCCCAATAGGGGGGTCCCCAAGAAAAATGCTGTGGTTTTTAATGTCAGATTTATGTACATTTATTCATTTACATATGGAGCTGTGGTGGCTCAAGTGGTTAAGATGCTGAACTGCAGGCTGTGGAAGGTCGGTAGTTCAGCAGTTTGAGACCCGAGTGTGCCGCATGATGGAGTGAGCTCCCATCAATAGTTCCAGCACCTGCCAACCTAGCAGTTCAAAAGCAAGAAATTGCAAGTAGATAAATAGATACCACCTCAGTGGGAAGGTAACAGTGTTCCGTGCGCCTTGGTGTTCAGTCATGCCGGCCACATGACCACGGAAACATCTTCGGACAGCGCTGGCTCTTCAGCTTTGAAACGGAGATGAGCACCGCAACCCTAGAGTCAGATTCGACTGGCTTTCGAGCAAGGGAACCCTTTACCTTTACCTATTCATTTACATAGGGACTGACTCAGTTGATCAATGTAGAGATTGGAAAGGCATTGCTATTATATGACAGCATATACAATGTTGCAAGATGAACAAGTGAATGGACTGGAGATGGGAAGGTAATGCCACTGGTAATAGTAGGGTTACCACCACCCCTGGTTCCCCCAATTTCAGGGGCTCCAATCCGCCACTGGCAAGTTGGCCGGTGGGGGAAACCCCACCCATGAACAGCCCCCTCCCATGTCAGTATTGCCAGTGTGATGACGTCATCCAGTAGTGCTCTAGTTTTTGGCCAAAAAAACCCATAGAGTTTTGCCCAAAAACTAGTGTCACCCCCCCCAACATCAGCAATGTGATGGCATCACATCTGCTGTCAGATTCCCATCGCATCAACGGAGAACACACTTGTAGAAAAGGTTTTCCTTTATTTGAAGCAATAGGAGCATAACAGGATCACTGTTCAGATTGAGGCATACGCATGGATCCCAATAGATTATAGTAAATTCAAAAAGCTGAGGCCCAATTGCAGGATTTCCCGCGCACGCCATTGAGCCTGGGAAGCAACGCTCCTACTTAATCATAACATACTGCTTCTCATGGATAATGACATGAGATCACCCAAGCTACTACCCACCAACAACCACCCGTGGCCTTGAGAGATACGGACGTTCCTGCAACTAGGCAATTAAGCGTATAAACAGGCATACATGGGAAAGTGAAAGCAAAAAAGTGCATACCCTGAGAATAAGGACACATACGAATATACACAGAGCATAGTGAAACATAAGAGCATACACAGAGTACAGGGAAACACATTGGCAGCTTGCTGACACACACATGCAAAACACATGTGGTAGAAGATCCCAACGAGGACTCAGGGAACCCCCCACCAGATTGGAGGTAGGACCTGACGACCCTAGGTAATCGTAATTACCATTCTATTACTAATTACTGAGAACTATTTTCAGATGGGTAGCTCTGTTGGTTTGAAACAGCAGAACAAGCCCCACTTACAAGAAAAAGAGACTCCATTTCATTTCATTGTGTCTGACAGAACAAAGTTTGAGTCCAGTGTATCTGAAGAAGTGTGCATGCACATGAAAGCATATACTTTGAATAATACTTTGTTGGTCTTAAAGGTGTCCCTGGACTCAAACTTTGTTCAAGAACTATTTAGCCACTTACATATGAAGAGAAAACAATTCCCATACAATTGATCAAAGCCAGTACAGATAAGAGGAACTTAGCATTGCACTGAGAAACAAACTAGATGAAGCCAAAGAAAGCATTTGTTCAAAGCTTACTTTAGTACGGCTCCAGACACCCTACCAAGAATGAACCAGAATCAAGTATTACTAAATAAAAAACTCACAAAAGTAAAACAGTGATCAAAATATAACATTATCTTTAAAAAAAAAAATGAAAAGGACACAGACTCATAGCTTCTAAGATAGCAGTGGGTTTCACAGAGCTTTTAAATTATCCCCAACATTTGTGATTGGATTCATAAGTAAGGGACTAGGAAATGTGAATAAGGAACTGGGAACCAATGTCAGACTCATAGACGCTGAATCTGAAAGCTCAGTTATGACGGCTCTTCTGAGGAGAGGAAGGATTTAAAACGATACCAGGAAGATGCTACAGGCAGGAAGCGTCCACGGATTCCAGTGCTCTGGATACATACTGTTAACAACCTATTTGTAGGACAACACTTCATAAATATTTATGAGGCATTGTTTTTGTTGCTAATTATTTATATACCATTATGATTTATGGATAAATACCTCTGAATGCAAGATCCCTGAACAAGAATCTAGCTACATTTATTATCCCAAGTCCAGTCCTTTTAAGAAAACATCCTCCTGGTCATAAATTTCTGCATGAGTGAGAACTGTCCTTGAGATACACAACAGGCCTTGCAGGCAATATATATTTTCCAGGAAGACATATGAGGTTATTCCGAAGTCTAAGAACCAAACTAGCAAGGTCACACTTTCATTTTAAATCAATTTCCCAGTAAAAGAAGAAAAATGTAACTATAGAAGGCACATGGATTCCTCTTTATTAGTTGGCATATCTATTATAAAGGGATGCCGGATGCCGCGTAAGCACACTTACCTAGTGGAAAGGACTACTGAACGCAGTGAGATTTTGTTTCTGAGTAAATGTACATGGGATTCTGCTGAAAATTAGCTAAGGAGCCAATAAAATAGTAAGCAAAGAAAATAACTTTTTGTTAGTTGTTTAAAAAATTCTTAAAATAATCTGCTGTAAAAAAAATTCAGCTAGAGAGTACTTTTCAAATGAATTAATGATAAGTTACGATTCACTGAACGAAAACAGACACACAGCAACTGTCTGGGAGACCTTTCTGCCAAATATTTTCTCACATGAGAATAACAGGTTGTCAATGTCTCTCTGGTGCCAACCCCCCCCCAAGCCCTCAACATTGCAACATCTGAAGAAGTGGACATGATCCAGGCCACCATACAGGCCTTGCCTCTTTTTATGGCAGCTTTTCACCACCCAAAGCCTCTGTCCTCTCCTCTGCAACTGGTCCCAACTCATCCTTGGCCCTATAAAACACTTTCTTCCTGCAGGCAGTGCAATTGAATACATCCTCTGCATTCAGGGTTGCCTTAGAAGTCAAAATTTAGGATTTTGAGTGAAGAGTGTTAGAATAAAAGAGTGGAGCCCTGTGTTAAAAGGGCATAACCCTACATCTAGAGATGGAACCCAGCAGT
>NW_015176033.1:49612-80208 GCF_001447785.1 Gekko japonicus | reverse complement strand
AAGAAAAAAAAATCTTTAACATTACCGATCAGCTGCAGTGAGATCTGGCCCCCAAAAATGACTTTATCCAAAAGTCCTGACTGTCCTACTAGATTTTCATCAAAGTTTGATACATGTTGGATGCTAATGTAGTACAGTAGTTAGAAAGGTACAGTAGAACTGGGGAGATCTGCATTCCAGAATTCCAACTCAGCCCCTAAATTCACATGGGCCAACCGTTTCATCCATCAGTAAAATACACTTCCACCCAACCTCTAATACCTATCTGCCAAGCAGAGTGGCTCTCCAGCATAAATATACAGACAGCTATCCTTGCACTAGAATACCTTCACCAATAATACATTCTTTTTTTTAAAGTATCTTCTCATTTTAAATTACTCCTCACAATAGTTTTAATGGCCAGTAGTTTACCACCGTACTGCTTGCCTTCAATGTAAACGACATGCAAACGAAGTAAATTGGAGACATCTTGTGCAGTTTTGCTGATGCTGTGCCCTGCCCATTGTGAAGAAACCCTCTTCTCTCAAATGTGTAGTTTTCTCATTAAAGCCAGCAATTATTTAATAATAATGGTGTTACCATGGTCATTCCAATATTCTTTCTGTGAGGGCTCTCTTTAAAAAAAAGACACATTAAACTATGCTGATTAAAAAGAAATGAGTAGAGATTTGTTCAAAACAGGGAAATCAGAGAAAAACTTTCCAACACAAAAAGTACTCTTAACGTTTTGAAATAAAAGGACAAAAGAGAGACAGAAATAGCTGTGATGGGCTTTTGCTGGACAATGTTTTCAGGGAATTTTTTTCATGATCAAGGCCATTAAGGAGATAGCTACAAGAGAGCTTAAAACCATGTTGCCATAATAAAATACTATAATAAAAATAAATATATCAGTGTTTTAAATTTGATCAGCAGTTACAGCTGGGAGAGGGATTGTTTGTTTTATGGAATTATCCTTGCCTGACAAATATTTTTTTAAAAAGACTGACCACAAAGACTGTGGGGTATATTTAGAATTAATTTTCTAGACAATACTCACAACTTATGAAACAACAATGTATATATTTGGTAAATTAGGGTACCACAAATTACAGGTTAATTATAGAAACACTTTTCTTCTATACTTCAGAGCTCTCTATTAATGAAAAGCCCAGCAAAATACCAGTAACCTTATCTGAAACCAGTGGTAATTATCACTTACTGGGGGGATTTCTGTCAGCTGCAATGGGACTTTCTTGCCTCCACCATCTTGCAGCAGCCCAAAATGCTGCTCCGGGAGGCAGGGAAAGGCAGGGGACTCCCAGGAACAGCATGAGGAGGAAGTCAAGGTCTGCAGAGGAAGGGGAAATTACAGAACCCCGCCTCTTCCATTAGCAGAACTCTCCCACTGGATCCAACCTGTGCATTCATAGGAACCTTGAGTTTCTAAAAAGCTTATTAGGAGTTCCTTGATGAGAAAAATAGTAATGATGAAAAAATGTATTTGCAGTTACCAGTCAGCTCCACCAATGACGAAGTGTTGTGATCTTCTAAAGTCCTGTTCATTCAGTAAGGTAAAGGTAAAGGTCCCCTTGCTCGAAAGCCAGTCGAGTCCGACTCTAGGGTTGCGGTGCTCATCTCCGTTTCAAAGCCGAAGAGCCAGTGCTGTCCGAAGATGTTTCCGTGGTCATGTGGCTGGCATGACTAAACGCCAAGGCGCACGGTACGCTGTTACCTTCCCACCAAAGTGGTACCTATTTATCTACTTGCAATTTCTTGCTTTCGAACTGCTACGTTGGCAGGAGCTGGAACTAGAGACAGGAGCTCACTCTGTCATGCGGCGCAGTTGGGTCTCGAACTGCTGAACTACTGACCTTTCACAGCCTGCAGTTCAGCGTCTACCCACTTGAGCCACCGCAGCTCCCGTTCATTCAGTAGGACAGCTAAATCCAATGCCTTTGACTTGTTGTTGCAACAAAGACAAGCCATTTGTCACAGGCAAGTACTACTGAGCATGCTCCCAGCTCTCAACGCGAATAGAACAAGCACCACAGTTTCATTTAGCTATGCAATGATATTGTACCTTGGCTGTAAGCTTCTTTCATGTCATGTTCATCATATGCTACTCGTCTAAGTATTATGTTTCCTAGCTGGAAGCACTAACTGCTGGGGATAGGTCGGAGCAGTGTCCATTTCATTTGCAGTCAGGTCTCTGGCATGGGGAGCTTCCCTGGATAGAACTCATATGGTGTAGAAGCTTTCCAAAGCCAGACTCTCCACATGGCCCCAGCGCAAGAAAATAAGAACAGAAAATGGTTCTTCAATGGAAGATTGACAGTCTTCTTGGATAACTCATCTGCTTTGGACCCTTTTCAGTCTATAGGGCAATCTATGGGACAGAGATGGCATGGTGGCTGTTTAGAGGCAGGGGGTGTGCATTGGACTGCTTCCTCATGGACCATACTGAAAGGGTTACTGTTGCAGAGCAGTTGTCATCAGTGTGGGATCTATCCTGTGGAGTTCTACACAGTGCAATCCTATTCCCAATACTTTGAAGCCCTTAAAACAAATCATTTATTGTTTTGGGATTGGCTGTCATCAATATGCTGATGACACCCAGCTCTATATTTCCTGTCCAGATCTCCTGTTGCTGTAGTAGAGGTCCTGAATTGCTGCCTGTCTGCTGTGGTAAAATGGCTAAAAGTGTGTGTGTGGGGGGGGATGAAACTAAATCCTGACGATAGCAGTAATGCTGGTTGAGAAGGTGGAGAACTTGAAGGACATTTTGCTTCCCACCTTCGATGCAGTTCATTTAATCTTTGTGGAGTCGGCTATGAGTCTAGAGGTTAAACTGGATCCAGCATTACTGGAGAAGCAAGTCAATGCAGATACAAAATAATCTTTCAGTTGAGCCCAGAAAATGTCCCCCTGCCTTGACTTGGCTGATCTAGCCACCTGGATCCACACCATGGTATAATCAAAACTAGCCAATTGTAATGCACTCTAAATAGGTCTCCCCTCAAAGTCAACTTGGAAACTCCATTGGGTATAGAAGGCCACAGCTCAGTTATTATCAGGAGCTATGCAGAGTGTGCATTATTGTTCCTGTTCTGCAGTCATTCTATTGGCTACTCATCAGTTAGAAGATACAGTTCAAGGTATTCACTATGACTAGGAGTATGCAAACACACACACAGAGTATTTTTGGGGTTTGGGTATATTGAATCCAAAAAATATTGTTATTTCCCAATATTCCTGAATCCCAATACTGGTATGGTATACGGATTCAGTAAATATTCAGGAAAGCCAATTTTTTTCAGCTCCATTATACCCTATGGGGACCATTATAGTCAATGGTCCTCATAGGCTATAATGCAGAATCGAGCTAGGAGTATCTGGGGCTCTGGGGGGTGTTGGGGGTTCAATTCTATGGGCCCCAGAAGAAGGTGCCCCCATCCGCCATTGTTTCCAATGGAGGGGGAAAAGGCATTTAAAGGGAACGCCATCCCTTTAAATGTTTTTGCAAACCACAGCTGAAGTCTGAAGGCATTTAAAAGGCTTGCAGTCTCTTTAAATGCCTTCTTCGAATGGTGAGTTCACCTGGAAGATGTTTAAAGGGACTGTGAGCCCTTTAAATGCCTTTTGGGTGAACTCACCACAGCTTGGAGAAGGCATTTAAAGGGACAGCAATCCTTTAAGTTCGACTATCTGGCAGCCCCAAAAATCTCAAAAATATTTGGGAATTTGGGAGCTTGGCAATTTCAGATAGCTGAAACTGACCCCCGTTTGGCAACCAGCTTAAAAAATTCTTGAAGAATACCAATAAGGTATTTTTCAGCTCAGTTTATACTACATGCACACCCCTAGCTATGACATGCAAAGCACTTCATGGCCTTGGACCTTCATATCTACAGGATTACCTCTCCCCCTATACTACCCTGCATATGAGAAAGATGGAAAGATCAACAACTGAACATACATGTGCATTCTCTGTTGTGGCCCCACCTTAGTGAATGGCCCGCTGATGAGATCAGGAAGGCTCCCATTTTCCTGGCATGCAAAACTGAATTATTCAAGAGAGCATTTTTACACAGGTAACAGGGCTATACTATAATGGAATGGTTCAGAAAGATGCTTTAATGAAGGGAGAGGGACTGTGGACTATACTACTGTGTATAGTACACACTATCTGTTGGTGTATGCATTGTCTGTACTTTCTGCGTTGTTGAACATGTCATGTTAAAATGTATGCTTTGGTTCAGCTTTGCTTCAGATTTTTGCAAACCTAATCTTATTGCATTGCTTATCGGATGCCCCATTCTCTTGATTGTATTGATGTACACTGTGTAATCTGCCTTGAGTTTCAGTGAGAAAGGGGTGGGCTACAAATAATACAAGCAGAATGAGTTGGAAGAGAGGACTGGCTCAATATCTGGTAAGAAAGGAACCAAGAGAGGGGAAGAAAGCAAAAAGACTGTACTAAAATACAACTGTTTGAGTTCAAAGATCAGTCAGGGATCTATTTCAGCCAATATTTCATTAGTGATGTTATGGGCAGCTGATGAAATACATTGCATTGATTTGTTACATTGATAACAAATTGGAAGGCGCCATTAAACAAAGATAAGGCTCAGGAAGTTTTACAGGAGAAACCGTGACCTCAGGAACTAGAGGAACAAAAACTGAATAAAATTTAATGGTCCAGAGTACAAAATTATGCACTCAGGAACTCCAGTAACAAATATTTCTGTTCACCAGGGACTCGTGGGTTGGGAACCACTTAAGAATTAAGAGTCCAGGAGATCACAGCCAATTATAAGATGACCATAAACTGCCCAGATGACACAGCTGAAAGGAATGCAGTCCTCAGATATATGAGGTGCAATACTTCCAATGGAGAATATGAAAAAAGTGACATCGTACCAAGTGCCCCTATTCGGACATCTGTTTTGAGACTTCATCACTTATCTTCAAGAAAAAATAGACTGGGCAGCAGCAAGTTTCCAAAAGGGCAACTAGAGGGATCACATGAGTGGAGAGGTAGCAGAGGGTGAAGTTGCTGGACCTGACTCAAAGAATCATTCAACTAATTCTTTGTGCCCGTGGTTGTTTGGAGATTGTGCGTCTTGAGCAAGAACATACACATGTCCATGCCACAGAGCAAACCCCCTTCTGAACCTTCTGATCTAAAATCTTTATGCCCCCACCTTCCCCCATGGCTCAAGCAGGCCAATGATACATAATTTAAAACATCCAAGAAACAATAAAACCCCAATTCACCATCAACCTAATAAAATGACTGGCAACTTACACGCCATTGAAAGCTCTGGTGAATAAAATAACATGACCGCATCTCCTGAAAGTTTTCAAGGGTAGCACACACACCACCACCTCAGGGAGGTGTCTCTTTCCACAAAGTGGGAACCACCACCAAAGAAAGCCCTGGCCCTCGTTAATGCCAGGAGGGCATTAACTGTGGGAACACAATGAAGGTGGCAAGCTGAAGACTGTTTCTGATGCGCAGGGATATGTGGGTTCCAGGCTGTGAAGGGCTTTGAACGTCATATAACCAGCATCTACAATTGAACATGGGGGGAAAAACTGGCTGTCAATGGCGCTGTTTTATAATACAAAAGATGTCTTCCTAATGGCCAGCCCCTAACAACAACTAGGCTGCCACTTTCTGGACCAGCTGTAATTTTGGGGTCTTCAAGGGCAGCCCAACACAGAGCACATTACAGTAGCCCAGTCACAAGACTACAAAAGCATGGGTGACCATGGCCAGGTCAGCTGGGCATAAGAAAAGAGAAAGCTGGTGAAACAGGGCAGCCTACCGGCACCCAGGTGGAGGCAGATGTCTTCCTGATCTGGCTGGCTTCATTTTTCCCGGCGGTGAATGGGCTGTTGTTCCTGGTGCCTCGGCAATTCGGCTTCACCAACCTACTTTTCAAACAGCAAGGCTGGGTTCATGAGTGCCCCCCCCAACCTCTTAACCTGCTCTGCAAATGCCAACTCCATTCCTGTGGATCCAGTGGACTTGACCAACAGCTGGGAATGTGGAAATGGCAACAAGTCCAATGTTAAAACACAGATAAAACAACACTGGAGCAGCTCTTAATCTTGGCATAACTACTTAAGAATTCCGAGAGAGGGAAGCAGAACCCACCAGCAGAGGCATGTGCCTCCAGGTAGGGTGGAATGTACTGCAGAAGCAGGGGAGACACGGTCACTCAGTCCTCCCTCTGCTCAACACTATTAAAAAGTATTACCTGGGAATCGGTGTAAAATATGTATCTTTGTATGTATTCTAACATGACACTAAGAAATTATATTTAATCGAAGATTAAGAGAGTAACCCAAGATGTAATATATCCTTCTCCTAATTAGAACATTTGCCAAGTTCCTTTCAACACCACCCCAAATGGCCTTTGCTAAAATATATTCCTGTCCTTAGGAGACATGTTTGAACAGCACAGGTTTGGCTTGCATCATATGCCCATGTTTTCTGACTGTGGGTGTCCTGGTGGCCACTAGGCACTGGGCTGGGTAGCAAAGCTCAGGTGCAAGCAAGGCAAAGGCACAATCTGGCTTGGCATGGTCAGAGTTCAGTTCCTAGGTCATACACGGAGTCAGCAACAGGAGCAGGTTCAGGACAAATCCAAAAGTTGAGGCCCAGATACAGTCCAAAGAGTCAAAGTCACGAGTCAGAGACAGGATCTGTGGTGCCGAAGTCAGGAGTAATGTTAACGTGTTGCTTCCACAGTCAGTCTCTCCCTATCTTCACCCTTTATGGCCAAGATGCTCATCTTGCAGCTGGGCCGCATCATGCAGGTGCATGCATACTCCTCCTTACTAAATCCAGGTGTCTCTGAGCTGCGGCCGCATCATGCAGGTGCATGCATACTCCCTCCTTACTAACTAAATCCAGGTGTCTCTGAGCTGTTAACCATGCACACCGCCTTCTTTCCAGCATCTCACGGTGGGCCATCCTCCATCTATACTCCAGTGGTTCTGGAGATGAGGGAGGTGAGATGGATGGTGGGACACTATCTGGTTCTGAGCCATGGGACTGAACAGCTGAGAAACTACTGTCATACGGTGGGACACTATCTGGTTCTGAGCCATGGTCACAGTAGCTTTCTGCAGTAGGTCATCTGCACGTGACTGCAAGCTGGGAACTCCTTCATTTTCCCCTTCCACAGAGTCCTCTGCCTCTTAGGGTTGGTTGGGCCTGGCTGATCCACAACTGTGACAGTTGAATGTTCAACAGTCTGTTTGGCCCTCATACAAACAGCTCAAACATGTCCACCATAGAACTGCTGCCTCGGTGCATTTGTAGAAATGCATTCTTTTGGGGGAGGGGTTACCACAGTGGCACTGTGGCCAGCATAAACATCACACACTTGCCACCCACAAACTATTACATTAAATATATATATATGCACAAGTACTGGTCCAAAGTCCATCTCTTTGTGTCCTTCTGAGATAACTGCTGCTGATCTCTCCAGATCTAGAGAAGTTCTAGCATGTCTATTCTCACACAGTCTCATAGGAGTTGCATTTTATTCCCACTCCACCACTAAACCTGGCCTGACTAGCCCAGGATAGCTGGTTCTTATCAGATGTCGGAAACTAAGCAGGGTCAGCTGTGGTAAGGATTTGGATGGGAGACCACAAGGAAATATAGGGTTGCTCCCCAGAGGCAGGCAATGACAAACCACCCCTGTGTATCTCTTGTCTTGAAAACCCTATGGGGTTGCCATAAGTTGGCTGCAACTTTGGCAGCAATTTACACACCTATCAGTTTAAAAAGCATGTCTTTAAAAATTTTCAGCTGTAAAAGTAACAAACAGATGTCTTGTGCACTGAGTGCTCTAAGCATTTTAATAATGTAACCACATCCCTGAAGGTGGAGATTGATGGATCGTCCTACTGTCCAGGATCAAAAACAGTGAAGTGAAACTTACCTTAAGAAGCGAATTGGCTCAGTGTTCAAGTTAGGTGGCAAACGGTAACAACGCAATGAACAGATCTGAGGCTCGTGTCACACATACAACGTGGCCATCGGACACAGTACGTTTGTCTGGTGATCGGCTTACAGTGAAAGTCTCAGATTCTCGCCTAGTCCCGAGCACCTTTCCTTGATTAGGAGGAACCACTTTGCTTTCTGTGGCACCAGCTTCCAATAAGGAAGCATAAGACTGCAACAGCAATAGCAAAAAACATCCGTCAAACGTTTCCCCCCACTTCTCCATAATGTCATTTCCATATTTATAGCACTAACCCAAAGACTATGGGTAGGTACCTTTAATTAATATCCTTATAGAAAGGCTGTAAATGGTACTTCGAAAAATGTTGACATTGTTAGAGATACTAACATCTGTTTTGTCAGTATTAAGGCAGATGGCGAACAGTTCTGATTCCTTCTTTTACCCTATTATTTCTACCCTTGTTCAATTCTCAGCACATTAGAAAATAATATTAGACAGGGGGAAAAGAGGAAGAAATCTGTCCACCCCGCATACACATCAGCAGATTCAAGATGCATAAATAGTCTGATCATTTCAATTACTTTGATGAACACTATTTATGACATCAGCCTCTAGGGGGAAAAGAACCAAATGGATACCTGGCATTCAGTAAAATAAAGTAAATATAATACACAGGAAATTGAGGTACTTTAAGCTCTCATTTGGTCACCAAATGAGAAGGGAGCAAAGACCCTGATGCTGGGAAAGATTGAAGGTCAAAGAAGACGGGGACGGCAAAGGATGAGATGGTTAGACAGTGTCATAGATGCAACGAACATGAAATTGAGCCAACTTCAGAGGACGGTGGAAGACAGGAAGGCCTGGCGTGATCTGGTCCATGGGGTCGCAAAGAGTCAGACTCGACTGTGCAACTGAACAACAAACAAAGCTCCAGAAATCCATAGTGTAACAAACAGATGTTTGAACTCTGTATTACCTAAAAATCAACATATTGGAGGAATAATTTCGCAGGCTCACACAAATTCCAAACGGTAGCTTTTGTACAGAAGATGTTTGTAATTTTGAAAGTATAATTATGCTTTCAGAAAGGATGAATCAATACATATAAGCACTAAAGTAGGCAAAACAATTCATAGTTCAATAGGGACTAGGAGCAAAGCAAATTAAAGAAATTGCAACCCAAAGAAAGATGGGGGACAGGATTTGATGTTAATGAAACATTCATGAATCTATAAGCTTTTCAAGCAAATGACACTATTTTTATTTAATTCTTCAATGAAGTTTTTGTACGAGTGGCACAAATGGCTTTGTTTGTGGTGCTATTTCCCAGCCCCAGTAGAGGTGAATACTGAATGTAGATAAAGGATGTAGCAAAGTTTCCTTTGCTCGGGCAAACCCTGGGATCCAAACAGCAATCTTTGACAGCTGCCCATGAGAACAGTTTCACAAAACCAGCTCTTCAAGTGTATTTGAACTTTCTCACATAAAAAACAACTAGCATTATCAGTCATGGAAACTAAGCATATTTAAATTATATATCATATTTAGACCCCACTATCAAGTGTGCTTGCTCTCTCTCTTACTGGTTCACATATTATATAGTAGGCAGACTAGGGGCGATTTCGCACTAGAGCTGCCTTGCGGCTTAGCCGCCGTTTGCCCCGACACTATTTGTCAATTTCACACCCGAGGCTGCGGGGCTGCATTTGACCCACAGCTTCGTCCAATTTCCTCCGCAGTTTCGTGATCCTCAAAAACCATGATCACGAAACTGCGGAGGAAATTGGGCGAAGCCGCGAGTCAAAATGCAGCCCCGCAGCTTCGGGTGTGAAATTGACATATTTATGTCAGGGCAAACGGCGGCTGTGCCGCGAGGCAGCTCTAGTGTGAAATCGCCCTAGGTGTGGGATTCCCCCCACTCTGTGTCAGACATACCACAATTCCATGTGAGTTGGCCTGTCAGGGAAACCCCATGCGTAACCAGGGAACAAATGGACTTCCCCAAATATCCCCCTAACTTTTTCATGACTCTAACTCCTTTCTCATACAGTGTGGCAATCCCAGAACAGACGTGTATTCCCCGTAATGCATGAATCTATGGAAGCCCCTTACCAACTCTATAAAATAAGAGCCAAGAAAGGACTCTGTGTTGGTGCTTAGCAGCTGCTGAAAGGCTGCCTGTAGCTATTGTTTGCCCTGCAGGAAGAAACACACAGGCAACAAATAGGAAATGTGTAATTTTCTTTCTTATGAGGCAAAAAGCAGCCCCAGGAGGTCATTTCAGATCAGAGGAGCACCATAAGAGAACAGTGTTAAAATACCTCTCCTTTACCACAGACCTGAATTGAGGTTTCCTACAATTTCTGTTTATCAATTAAAATGATAAGGAGTTTCATTCGTGGAGCTCTCAGCATCTCATTCAGTTGGTCCTAAAGTTAGCCTGTGATGCAGGGCCCATTGAGTTATAATGACAGCTCCCTCTTAAACGTGGCTGAGAGATCAGGAGCCAGCTCCAGGAAAGCCTCTGGCTCCACCTTCCTCTGCTTCCCTTCTCAGAATGACACTCCTGCCTCTCTCTACCCCCATCATAACTACAGAAATATCGGCACGGCCATGGTGAAGCACAATCAGGTCCAACACCTGCTGCAACTAAAGGTGGAGGCGATTTGCTGTTGAGAGGGGAGGTGGTAGGAGAGGACATGGATTCTTGAGTTTGGCTTCCAACTC
The DNA here is from genome assembly GCF_001447785.1 of Gekko japonicus. Lineage (NCBI taxonomy): Eukaryota > Metazoa > Chordata > Lepidosauria > Squamata > Gekkonidae > Gekko > Gekko japonicus. The sequence goes on along the minus strand of NW_015176033.1, from coordinate 69,511 downwards.
TTTATCAAGGTTGAGAAAGAGGTCACATGGCATCTGTTTCATGACTGAGGGGCTGGGAGGTGAATCTAATTTTTCCTCTATTCAAACCCAAAATCCCAACCAGGTTTCAACCAAATGTCCACGCCCCACTCTAAGATGGGTTGCATCAACAGCACCACGATAATTTGTCTTTGTTACTGTTGAGTCCTGGAACCGCCACCAGGCAGTAGCCAGGAGAGCAGAGCTTGATTCCCAAAAAGAACAATAGGGACTAGGCTCCTAAGGTACACTAGGGGAACCAATAGAAACCTTGGCAGGAGATTGAAACCCCCCAATGGAATCTAAGGGTGTTCCCTTGGTAATGTATATGGTTGGCCACTTGGCCGTTTGTTGTTGTTCTAAGTGTGAAAGTACTGAGTAAACACGTGTTTCTTATGTCGTAGTCTGAGTCGTGATGTATCAAACCGAGTACTTTTCAGTTACTGTTTAGATTTTTTTTTAAGAAGACCAGATTGGGGATAGAGAGAGAGAGGATGAAAGAGGAGGAGATAAAACATGGACACAGAGTAACAAATCAGATAATGTTTACGCTGATCTTAGCCAAAAGGCCGAGAAGATTGCCCTTCGGGTTAGAGTTAAAGTTGGATCCTTTATTTTTATTTTTTAAAAATATATTTGCTGTACTACACCACTCTGGCTTTTGCCCCAATTACTAGTAAAGGTAAAGGTTCCCTTGCTCGAAAGCCAATCGAATCCGACTCTAGGGTTGCGGTGCTCATCTCCGTTTCAAAGCCGAAGAGACAGCGCTGTCCAAAGACGTTTCCGTGGTCATGTGGCCGGCATGACTACTGACCTTCCACAGCCCCAATTAGTACCCCAGTACAAAAAGGAACAGTTATTATAAACATCTGTCATTATTGAGATCATGTAGAAGGGAAGTGGCACCAACATTAAGGGCAAGGGTAATCACCATCATTTGAAGGAAAAAGCCTGGTGCTTCAGATGTACTGTAGTGGAGGGGAGCCCCCAAATCAGACTACCTAAACTGGTCATTTTACTCTGCAAAGACTAAAGCGAAACTGTACACCATTTTAGACAGTTTTCTGAACAATATGCATATTATAAAAAATGAAAATGTGTATCAAAATTTATCAGGATAAGAATGGGACCAGCAAATTAATGAAAGCTGCAGTTGGATTATGGTAAATCTGCTTGGTTAAAAATCATAGCATCAAATTATTTTACATTTCTTCATCAGTTCACGACTTTCCCCTCTGCTTCTTTGCAGCAATAAATGTCATTCTATCACCCCTCCAGCACGTTGACCAAGTAGGTTTCATAATATTCTGAAAACGATAAAGTAAGGTTGTGACTGGTGTTTTAATTGTCACACACTATTAGACTGTAATGTTAAAAATAATTACAGCACACAGAGCTCAAAAGCAGAGAGACAAATGACATTAAGAAAAAACATTAGTGTACATGAACATGCAGCATATTTATCCTTTTTTAATGCAACACCAAATGCATGGATTAAAAAAAGAGAAATGGTTGTTCTTATATGCCAATGTATTAAAGAGCCAGCATTTCAACAAGATGGCAACAAGAAGTAAAATCCCAATGACTGCCTGCATTTGAAGGCCATGCATCAAAAATATCATGGTTCTCAAACTGTGGAATGGGCACCATGTTGGGTGGTGCAAGAGACCTTCAAGGGACATAAAGGATTGCCAGATTGTGCCTTAGTGGCTAAAGGGTTTTCCTTGGCTGAGTGGCTGGCCAGTGGCATGCTAACAAGGGGTGGAAGCTAGTTGGTATTAGGGCTGCCAGACCCCCCAGTTCCTCAGGGGTTTCTCAAATTGGGGGGGGGGCTTTTTCCTGCTGCCAGCCAGCTGGCCAGCAGGGGGGAAGCCCCACCACCAAGCTGGACCACCAGGCCTCCCCCCCTCGCAGGGGGGAAGCCCCACCACCAAGCTGGACCACCAGGCCTCCCCCCCCTCTTCACAGCAGCATTTAAAGCCCCAAATTCGGGGCTCAGAGCACAGCAGGATTGCGTGGCCTCTCCCCCTTCCCAGCAGCGTTTAAAGCCCTTTAAATGCAGCTGGGGAGAGGAGGGGCCATGCAGCTGTGCTCTGAACCCCAAATTCAGGGCTCAAAGTGCAGCAGGCTTGCACGCCCCCCCCCCCGCTCCTAGCTGCATTTAAATAGACCTTTCAATGCTGCTGGGGAGAGGTGGGGGCCACTGCTCCCCAACGTGATGATGTCATTTCTGTGTGACATCATCACATTGGGGACATCCCCACCCCCTCCAGTAACACCCTCCAAAGTCCCCCGCTGGGGACTTTGAGGGCCCTGGCAACCCTAGTTGGTATAGATCAGTAGGGAGTATTGCTAAGAAAGTGACCTGTCGTACCAACCATTTTTTTTCCTTCAAGCGCCGCCCGCCCAACAGAGTTCCACTAAGAAATTTGTCAGCCTTTCCAACTGCACAGATTCAGAGAGCAATCCCTCCCAAGCATTCCCCTGTTTCTGCTTCCGCCACGGTACGGTTGCTTTTTATCATGCTCCCACATTGGCAGGGCTGCAGCCCAGTAGAGATCCATCTGGAGGTAGTCAGTTTTCACCTTTCAGGAGCAGCTCCGGGAGAAGCCTGAGAGGCTACAGATGGAAGGGAAATCTTAGGAAGCCTGGATGCGCCTTAGGAAGCTCCTCCTGCTGTACTTTGATTCTTGCCCTCTCCAGAGAACACATAAAGTACAGCCCACTGTGAAGGAGTTCAAATAAATAAGCAAAACAATGCCATATATTATTGTATATGAAACATTTTACAAGAGTTGTGGGTTGAGAATGTCTGTGAATGCAGTCCAAGGACTCATGAATTTCAGCACTGCTGTACATCAAGCTATAAGTACGTCATTATGTTAAAGCAAACTGAGCATACATTTGGCAATAGCAAATCCTGCCTTGCTAGTTTCTAACCAAAGTAGAATGAAGTAGAATGCAGTCCTGAATTAATTCACTTTAGAGTAGTAAGTCTCATAAATGTTACAGGATTCATTTCTGGATAAATATGAATAAGATTGGACTGCAAGCCATGCATGTTTTCTAACACCTCTACCAGGCTGAGATCATGCGGGAGGTCTCATGTGATCCTTACTTCCCGTGCCAATTCTCTGACAAAGCTGGCATCAGAAACAGCTGAGTTCTCAAACCTTCACATAACCTCAGGGTCTCTTTTTATTACGTTTCTATGTAAATGCACAAAAACAAGCAATGCACAACAACAAACCAATTAGAAAATAAAAAATTACACTAAACCAGCTCAGGATAACACCCAGGACCATTGTTGAACTCCATAGGCCTTTATGCCAGTCACAGAATTGTTCACTTGTGGTCACACAAGAATTCTATAATGCCAAAACGTATTCATTAAATGGTCCTTATTATACAACACTGCTAATAACTGTGAATGTACGTTTGCCCATGGCTTGATATTATTTCTAGTACTTGATGCATTTTCTTTAGTCCACCACAAAATGCTGTGTAAGTACTATTCCCCACCCTAAACTTAATTCTACCAGCTAATTTATACTTTAACATTACAGGCCACATTTTATCAAGCCATTCTCCTTCCATGGGCTTTTATTATACATCCATTTTTTTGTTGCAATTAGCATAACACTTCAGCTGCTTACTGACCATTTATATATCAGTCTTCTGGATTTCTTTTTAATACAGCACTTTACATCATTTAATGAGTTAAGTGTTTTAAAATTATTAATGATTTAAGTGTTTTTTTAAAAAAACACTTAGGTAAAATTTAATACTCATAATTTCTTGAACCACCTTTGTATGAAAAAAGGACTCTATTTTCTCAGTATTTATGCTTGGCCACTGAATGAGATTATCCAAAGCTTTTATTAATTTAGTTATTTGTATCCTGCTTTTCTTTGTGATGGGGACCCTAAGCAGCTTACAACATCACTCTTCCCTCCTCCATTTTATTCTCACAACAACACTGTGAGGTAGATTAGGCTAAGAGAGAAAGGGTGGCCCACGGTCATCCTATGAGCTTTCATGGCACAATAGGGATTCGAATCCGTCTCTCCCAGATCCTAGTCCAATGCTCTAACCACTATGCAACATTGGCTTTGAAGTTGGATGTCACAGTTTTGTTAACTAAGCCTCCAGAAACTGTTATCTTGGGACAGTACCAAGATGCTGTGGCCAAGATAATTACGGGAAACAAGATGAAAGTGAATCCAATCGAGACAGAAGTAATGTTGATAGGAAATGTATATGGCAAAATAGGAGATAGGAAATCTTTCTCCTTGGTCCCTCTATTTCTCAACTCATCCATTCCTCCTTCCTCAGCCTCTCCATCCTTTTCTGAAATCCTTGTTTCTTAACCTACACCCTATACTGACTTCCTGCGTTTAACCACTCTCTCTCCTAACTAATCTAATTACCTGAGTTTGACACAAAATATATATATATAGCCTTGGATCCAGTGACTTTTTTCTCCTAAACTGGATTCAGTGGTTCCCCTGTGATGGCTTCCTCCAATGGAAAAAGTCATTCTCTAACTATTGGAGGAATTCTTCTTCCATTGGAGCAAGTCTTTCTCCATCAGGGAAGGATTAGCAGAAGGGAGTCCTTGGATCCCACTCAAAGGAATCAATCTCATGCATGGAAAATTTGCATCTAGTTGTACACTAGAATTCATGAATATGTTGGTTGCCAATATTCCAATCAAGTAGAATATTAGTACAGAATGTAATTTGCTTGTCTCCACCTTCACAATTATCAGTAATTTGCCTTGTGCACATAAATAATCTCCAAGCAAAAATCCTCTGAAGAACACACACACACACACACACGGTTCGTATTTATCTAATTTATGCTATGAAGACTTCTTCTTTTTTACTTTAAGAGGCGTATATTTTGTTCAGAAATACAGAACCTGCTGTTGTTGAAATGAACAGGACCTAAAAATTCAAGATCGTCTTTCATTTGGACTTCCACACCTTGCTTCCAAAACCAGACTTACAAGAAAGAAATTCATACACTGCACAATCCCTCCTTTAAAAAGAAAATATGAGGAATCAATGGCTATATCTAAAAAAGTGAATTATAGAAAAAGAAATTCCCCTCACCAGGACAACACTAGTGAAAAACCTCCGTCTGAGTTCCCTTCCACCTTTCTCTACCTGGCTCCTTCAAACATCTCCCACTTCTGTCCTTGAGGATACGGCCCTTGTCAACCTAGGGAGGGATTTTCAGGGCAACATATACAGCCTAGTCCTGTAAAAACTAGGCTTCATATTAAACTCCTCCTCCAATTAATATTTAATCAAAGTAAAATCGGCTTTTAAATATAAATGTCTTTTTTCAGGCCTGTGCATGAAGAACATCAACATATTTGCATATAAACATATAAAGCATATAAAACATATCTATCTATATATATAAAAGAAAGTCCCCTCACCGTAAAATCAACGCCCAGGCCAACCCCCTGGACCTAAAAGAACAAAATTCAGGGAGAGCACTCCTACCATGACGAAGGGTTTTTTAGAAATTCCATCCCTAAGGGTGTCAACAAGAGTACAATGTGCTCTCCCATTGCTTCCTTTGTGGCTGCCAGGTTGCTGCCTCCTTGCACCCCCCACTCTCTGATTGGTCAGCTGCAGAGCTCAGTGTTCTGAGGTTAAAAAAACAGTCACAGGAGACTGCAGAGAGCTAATGACAGTTGAGGAAATCAGGAATGGGCCAATTACCTGTGAGTTGCAGCAATTCTGCTGGCCCATCCTCCCCAATGGCTTCAAACATGCTCCCCCCACCTCCTACACCTGACAGGTGGCTGTCAGGTGCAGCAGTGGGTGTAGGAGAGGGGGTGGGATGCTTACAGCCATTGGGAAGGCTTGCTCAGCAGGATTGCTTTAGCACTGCTGCTGGCCCAGCCACCCCGATGCCTTTAAACACACTCCGCCCAACACCAGACAGGCAGGTGTCTGTCAGGTGTAGGAGCAAGGCCAACAGACGCTCTACTGTTTAAAAGTGTGATCAGCGAGCCTGTGATAATATAGCAGAATACACTGCAAAGCTCCATCACCTTGCTGAATCTGGGGATCTTCTATAAAGTTTGTTACGAGATTGGTTCATCTGTGGAGTTTAGGATGAGGCAATCCACCAGCGCCTGCTCTCTGAACAGAATCTGACTTTTGCTGCAGCTTCATGTGATGCCAGAGAAATTCGTACCAGGCACCCCACTGACACCCACATTCTCCAACAAACCCAGGAATCAGATGAGGAACAAGTACAGAGGCTCACATCTACATCAGTGGGATTACGTAAATCAAGTAATCCATTATATGCTTAACTGTGGCGGACGTAAATGAAGCGAATGCAGATTCAAGAAGGCTGAGTGTCACACTAGCCAAAAAGGGGTCATATAGAAAGAGTTTGTCAGTCAAGGCCAATCCCAGGAAAGAAGAAGAAGAAGAGATTGGATTTATACCCCGCCCTTCACTAGACATAAATGAAGCGAATGAAGATTCAAGAAGGCTGAGTGTCACACTAGCCAAAAAGGGGTCATATAGAAAGAGTTTGTCAGTCAAGGGCTAATCCCAGGAAACAGAGAGAGTGGAGGAAAGCTTCCTGGCTTCGAACAGCCCATAATTTGGAGGGTTCCCCTGAGGGAGAAGTACAAACATTATACTCCATTCAACATACTCATGCTGTTGAAGGGCAGTGCCCAGAAATGGTTGCCACTGTAGAGATAAATGGTCAGAAATGTGAAATGGAAGTTAACTCTGAAGCCAGATTAGGGTTGCCAGGTCTGAGTTGGGAAATGGGTTGGGAAATACCTGGAGAATTTGGTGGTGGAGCCTGAGGAAGGCAGGGTTTGGGGAGGGGAGGGGCTTCAAGGGGGTATAATGCCATGGAATCCACCTTTCAAAGTGGCCATTTTCTCCAGGTGAACTGATTTCTCTCACCTGGAGATCAGTTGCCATCCAAGGAGATCTCCAGCCACCACCTGGAGGTTTAGAATAAATAAATGGAAGTACAGCAAAGAGGGTATGTAACCACACAGCCAAAAACTGTAACACTGTCCCCCAAAATACTTGACATTTGATTCAAAACATTCTCATATCAACAGTGTAGTATTCTAAATAAGCATTCAGATCCATTCCAAAGAAACCGATGTAAATAGTTCAATACAGTTCAACAAATTCCTAACACTTAATAAATGTCCATAAAACTAAGAGGAGTAACAATTGATAGATGTCCACAAAACACAGTTGCTAAGAGGTATGGAGACAGACCGCCCAGGTTCCCATCCATTTCCTTTCAGGACTTTGTCAGGCCACCTCCAGTGATGGAGTACCAAGCTCTACATATTTCTCTTGACTGTATACAGCACTCTATATCTATTCCAACCAGCTTGGGCGCTCCATCTCCACACCTTCTAGCAACTGTGTTTTGTGGACATCTATCAATTGTTACTCCTCTTAGTTAATAAATGTCCACAGAACTAAGAGGAATTTGTTGAACTGTATTGGACTATTTACATTGGTGTCTTTGGGATGGATCTGAATGCTTATTTAGAGTACTACACTGTTAATATAAGAATGTTCTGTTATTAGAGAGTCAACATGGAATGTTTCCTTCAAGAGTTGATAAGTAGAAATTGATAAGAATTGTGATTGCTACACGCTTAGATAAAGCAATTCTTGTGAAACGGATTTGTTTATAATGTGTAGTATTCGTTACGTGTGAGTGATAACATAAGAGAATTTTCTATAGAATTACTACTGTAAATGATTTTGCAAACATACTCTTCATTATTTTCATCACGGATGTTGTGTTTGGATTTCCATAAACCAGTTGTTGTCTGTCTTAGGAGAAGGAATGTGTGAGCTGATTCCGCGAATGTGTGAGCTGATTCCAAGAAAAAGACCTCTGCATTAGGATGTGGTCTGTTGTTGATGTGGTCTGCGTTAGCATGAGGTTTGCCTGGTCAAGTCGTCAGGCAGTTGTTGGGAGATTAATAGGCATGGAAATAGCACATCCTGTTCCACCCTTTTCACTTGTAAAGCCTTAAACAACCAAGCTGAGGTGTGCAAGTTGACCTTGACACTTGAGCGAATGATGTGTTCCTTGGAACTGACACTGTTGTCCTCTTCTCCACATGTCTGCGAGAAGCAGTTAGGTACTAGGCATGAGGCCTGTCTCTGAAATAAGTGCTGGTGTATCTTCGGATGTAGGAAGCAGTTCAAGTGAATAACTGGAGGGTCGAAGGCCCTGCTCTCTGTTGTGCAACTTACCTGGCTGCTTCTTGCTCTGACTGAGGGCTGCTGGGAGCAGGGGGTGGGGCTTGTTGCATGTGCCCACCCCCTGGGCTCTTTACTGCTGGAGCTCCGCTCCTGTGCGCTCCTGCAGGAAATTACCCCTGGTTTTAACTACTTTCTTATATTGTTACTTTGTGATTGGTGACCTGTCCCAAGCCTGCTTGCGGGGAGGGTGGCATAAAACTCAAATTAAACAAACAAACAATAAACCTGGTTCTTCAGATTACAGTCCACCGCTCTTAACCATGACATGAAACTGGGTCTCAATGAGGGCACAGATTGTGAGTTGAGGAGGGCACAGACTGTGACAAAAGGCACGCCAACAACCATCTGAGAGATCAGCATGCAGGGGTAGGATGGGAGTCTCAGCCACTTGTGAACAGAGATGAAGAAGTACTGGGAATCAGTCCAGCTGAGAGGCACAGAGTACAAGAGACTGCACCGAAGACATACTTTGAGACAGAGGGGTAGGGGAAAGAAGCAGACAACTCACAGAGGTCACACCAGAATGTAAATACACTCAAAGTGGGCATGTTATCGAAAGACCAGCACACCTTAACAATTATATATAAAGTATTTAACTTTTTGTTCTTTTAAAAGGAAAGAGATGTAGAAATATGGGGAGTGGGTGGGGAGGGGACTGATTATATTGTAGTTCTTGGGAGGAGCCAGTGATTAGGCAACTGTTCCTCCTCAATTGGGGCCTGAGAAGAACGAGAGAAGGCCAAGACTATTCCAGGACCATCCTTCCAAATTACAGGGATCAAAATGTCAACTTTTGTGACTGCAGTGGACAGATTGTTTAGATCCTTGGAAGCTGTGATGTAGCTGTTTGCTATGGATCTGTCAGGCAGACCTTACCTTTGTTAGTCGCAAAAAAGGATCATAAAAGACTATAGAGAAGAAACTGGACCATAGCCTTAGGGATCAGTGTTCAAGGAGTGCATATTGTCTGTCCAGTGATACTGGAAGAGGTAGCATCTGAGTTCCCACATGTATTCACGGAGGTTTTAGGAGCTCACAAAGGGCCACCAGTTACTTTTCAAATGGATCTTGCCATAACACTTATTTGTTTCAGAAGAAGAAAAAGAGTGGGTTTTTTTACCTTGCTTTTCTCTACCCCAAGGAGTCTCAAAGTGGCTTACACTCACCTTAGCAGCTTACAATCACCTTCCCTTCCTCTCCCCACAACAGTCACCTTGTGAGGTAGGTGGGGCGGAGAGTGCTGAAAGAACTGTGATTGGCCCAAGGTCCCCCAGCAGGCTTCAGGTGCAGGAAGAGGGGGAAATCAAACCTGACTCTTCAGCTTAGAGTCCACCCCTCTTAAGCACACCACCACACTGGCTCAGAATGTTCTTTTTATCCTGAGGCCAAATACTGATGCAGAACTTGATTGGCTCATTGCACAAGGAGTTACTGAGCCAGTGTCTCACACAACCTGGGTCACCCCTATTGTTCCTGTCTTGACACTTAACAATAATGTACACATTTGTGAGGATTACAAATGTACTGTAAATAAGGCACTCAAGCAAGACCCATATCCAGTGCCTGACATAAACCAGTTATTGTCTGTCCTTGCAGGGGAAAAGATTTTTCCTAAACTTGACCTTGCTCAAAACTTATCCACAACTGATAGTGGATGACATGGCTGCAGAAACCCAAACCATTACTACACATAGAGGGGCTTTCCATGGGAATCATCTTCAGTTTGGAATCTCAGTGGCATCAGGAAATTTTCAGCACTTCGTGGAAACTCTGCTAGCAGGTATTTCTGGGGTTGTACCTTATTTCAATGATGTGTTAATCATGGCCCCCTCAAAAGAGCAACTCATGGATCATCTCCAAAAACGTCTGCAGAAGTTTGATCTCTCACAGTTAAGAAAGAGAAATGCCAGCTGGGAGTTTCCAGTGTCATTTTCCTGGGATACCAGATTGATGCAGCACAGGATAAGGGAAAGGAAATACGCAGTGCATGTGTACTCAGATTTAAGCAAGATCTTCAGACATTTCTAGGACTCTGGAATTTTTATCATGCTTTCTTAAAAAACAAACCCAGTATAGCAGAATCCCTTCATCGTTTGCTAGATAAAGGTGCTCAGTAGAAGTGGACTCACACACATGAAGAAGCATTTCCAAGTGTAAAGAAGTTACTGATTTCTAACTCTGGTCTTGTTCACTGTGATAAGCAGACACCTCTGTCCATTAGATGTCATGCCATGTGAAGCTGGGGCTATCCTCAGTCACAGATGGTACAGAGACACCAATTGCCTTTTATTCTAGAATAATGACCTCAACTGAAAGGAACTACACCCAGATTAATAAAGATGCTTTGGCTATTGTGAAAGGAGTTTAAAAAGATTCACGACTGAATGTATAGTTATGCTTTTGAAACCCAAACAAACCACAAGCCACTTCTTGGAATTTTCACTACAGACAAGCCAACGCCTGTCTTTTTGTTTCCTTTGTATGCAACACTGGATTATTATGCTGAATGCATACAATTACAAGCTCACATACAGGCCAGGGAAAGCAGTTGCAAAAGCGGGTGCATTAAACTGTCTACCTCTGCCGATACCTGACTGTGCCATTCCTCCACCAATGGAAGTCCCTTATGCTGGAATCAATGCCAGAATCCCCCTCTGCAGGCTGCACGGATTGCTAGGATGACATCAAAAGCTCTATCTTGGCATGTGTTCTCAATTGGGTATGGAGGGGTTGGCCCACAGAAAAACTGGCTGAAGTATTCAGGACATTTGCATACCATTAGAATGAATTGTTAGTTCATAAGGATTGTCTATTAGGAGAAACAGGGTGGTCATTACAGAAGCGGGACACTGAGTCATTCTAAGAACTCTACATGCAGCACACCCAGGCGTGGTTTGAATGAAGGCGCTGGGCAGAAGTTATGTGAATTAATTGGAGGAAGCCATCCAGATCCTGCCGGTAAGGATCACCCTCCATTGCAAGCAAGTGATCTTATTACTGAGTTACCTGCAGAAGAGGCTTCCTCTGCTGAGACCTGCCCTACAGTTGTAGTTAATCAAGAGGCCTTCAGCCAAACAGAACTGGGTGTTTGCTGTTGTTCCCCTACACAACAGTTCAATCTTTACCATTTCCAGATAAAGGATTTCAGGTTGCCAGGATAAGGGAAAACTTTCCTCTGCTTAAGAACCTGGAGAATCAGAGCAAACAGCACTGAGCTGGACGGACCAATGGTCTTACTCAATATAAGGCAGCTCCTTACGTTCCATGGTCATGCCTGCATGAGATCCGTTCCGCTTCTTTTAACTCCCACTGCCTAGTTCAGATCGCTCTGTATTTGAGCAGGCAAAAGGGACTTAAAGTACACAAGAGATAACCATAGATTTCCACTCTAAGAACTCACAATCTTCAGGGCAGGGAGAGATAAAGGAGGTGACGCCCGCAGAAAGGGATCCTCCTAACCCTTTCTAATGGGATTACACTGGACAGAGCACACAGCAGGACAAGGTAGCAAGGTGCCACTGCCAGGGAGACAAGGCATTCTCTGCAAACCGGAAGCTGTGCCGTTTTGTTAGAGACTCGCACATCATCTATTCCATTTTTGCAAATACAAGCAACTGATTCATTAATTATATAATACTTCCCCCTTTACACATAAACCTCCAAGGAGCAAGTTATACAAAACTGAAAATCACGGCTTGCACATTGCATGCGTATAAGGGAGCAATATACCTGGGGGCACAAAGTCTCCATTTGACTGGCTGCCGTTTGGACAATTTTAATTCCATCTTCATTCGTTGATAGCGAGCAAGCAAGATTAGCCACCTAGAGGGAGAAAAGACAAAATTGAAGCGTTTCTCCCCAATAGCCATACAGTTTCATTAGAAAGTTATTTTTGTGACTGAATGGAAGCACCCCTCCTTTGTGCAAGGCCTTCACTGCCCTTCAGTTCCAGACAATGTCCTCTATGGATTTAGAAGGGTGATATGCCAAGATGCCAATCACCAGTAGATTAGACATCTGTGGTCAACAGGAAATTGAGGCTGTCTGCCATTATCAGTTATACCGCTAGATTTATACTTTGCCTAAGGAGAAATATTTATTGCCATTTATTGCTAGAGTGACAGAAGGATGTGACCTAAAGAAAGTCTGTGTGCTGTTAAATAATGAGGAGAAATATGTCGCAGCTGTTTTTTTTGCTGTAACCACACAGAAGCTAAGGAGACCATTTAATCAGCCCCCTAACTTGCTGACATGAACGCCATGACACAGTCTGTCTGGATATTTTATTTTGATTTTTGATTTTGTGCTAGCATTTTAATCTATTTATTTATGCACTGCCATTAGGGCTTCTGGTCTAACAAACAAACATATTGACAGGGATGGAAATCATGAGCTGGATCCAAAGGTGGTTTTCCAACTGATGCCAAGTAACCTCAGTTCCTTAAGTGGGTGAATTTTGCCAATTCCCTCTCCTCCTGCAGCCTACTGACCTTCCCGAAACACAGCACCTGAGGGACAAGGGATCCTCATGAACAGTATGGGGGAGGGGGCAAAGTGGAACTCTACAGTGCACGGGGGAGCGAGCAAAAGGCAGCTCCCCCTACCCTATGGACAAGTTATTTTGTCTTGTTGAAACCAGGCCTCAGACCTGCAGCAGACTGCGTGTAGCAGAATGAGCCATACCTATTCAGACTGTGGGGGAGGTGGGGGTCATATTGTCAATGTTCCCCAATCTTAAAGCTCTCTGGAAATACATGAGGAGAATAAATTCTATCCTAGCCTTTGTTGTGCTATGTTAGCTTTCATCTTATGGGAATTATTAATGTATGGACATCTTGGGGGGGGGGGAACAGATCCTCCCCTCCAGTCTGAAGTGGTGCAGTCCACGCCACCTCCTCAGTGCTGTTGCCATCACAATCAGCTGTATGTGCAGACAGGCTGTTGAATGACTTATCTTTTTTTCTATGAAATGACCCCTGGTTATGCCAATTGCTTGCTAACAGCCAGGGAAGATTGCTTTGGTATTTCTTTAGTGAGTGCAGATCAAATGTTTCCTTTATAGAGGAGGATACCTGCACAAGGAGGTCTACGGCAAAAAAACGAGGAGTCTGGGTGTTTCACCAGAGCTAACTAAGGTTACAGCCACAGCTAGATTTATGTGCACGCTAAGTAAACCATAGGTTAAAGTCTTAGAGTATAAGTGGCTTCTAAGTGCAAAAAATGGCTAAAAAATACTAAATTACTGGTGGAGGGGCAGGGTGATGCTGTGAGGACTCTAAACTTGATGTTGTTTAGGACATCAGTCAGGACTTAATCAGGTCCTGGTCTTTTGGAGGATACGCTGCAGTTGAGGCTGTTTGGAAATCCTGTTAACATACCAATATTATAAAGATATCCTCATTCTCTACAGTTCACCTAATGACAAAGAAAGGCCCCGGTCACACGAGAGGTTTTGGGCCGGGAGAGGGATGGATTGGGGCCGCAGCAAACGGGCGCGATCCCACAGCAACATCTGAGAAGTGTGCCGCGCCCATTCCTGATCCGCCCCTCCCGCCCAAACCCCGCAGCAAAAAAGAACCACCTACCTAGGTGGTTCTTTCTGAAAGGCCGCATCAATGCCGGCCGTGGGATCGCCGGTGCGTCCTTCCGCCGGCGCATCCCCGCCCCCGACCGAACTGCGCATGCTTGCACATGCCCAGTTCGGCACCCTCCCCCTCCCGATCGTCTCTTCCTCCCCGGCATCTGATCGTGCCGGGAAGCAACGGCGCCGCGGCTCAGGGGATCGTGGGATCCCGCCACGGCGTCTCTTTTTTAGTGCGGCTTTTAAAAGCCGCACTTTGGCCGGTATTTTTCCCGCCATGTGGCAGGGACCAAAGAGAACTTTTAAGAGCCCATTTCTAGAATGTTCCATTGCTGAGTAGAGCTTCCTCCCTGTTTTGTAAAACTGAAAGCAACCCAAGAAAGATGTAGGGTGAGAGACTCCCAAACATTTAAAATTAAATGTTGTGCATTACAGACTGGAAGAAAGGTGCTCAGAACCTTAGAACCTCTGAGCATGCCACATGTGAGCAATTTTGTATGCTTTCTTTAATGAGGAGTCTACTCAAATTGACTGCAAAGGAAGAGAGAAATCAGCATTTCACAGAGTTACAGTCTATTAGTCTGAGGATTATTTTAAAATATATCACACAGTCATTTGGTTTTCCCTGCTGCCTTCTACATCTTGCCTAATCCAACAGTCTTAAATATTACAGAGTGTCACACTTGAAGAGGACGTACCACCAACGCATGAACGGAGGAGCCTTTTAGATACAAGTGTGGTATACTGAAGCATTCCTTTTATATCCCTTCAACATTTTGCCTTGCTTTAGTTTGGGGTGGGGGGAGACCTTTATCTATAGAAAGTCTGTCAACTGCTGTCAAACAAAATGTTTTTTAGCTTATCACAAACTGCTCAGATAATTTACTGGAGAGGGGTAGGAAATGAATGCTAGCAATGCATGCTGAACCTGCCAAAATGCAATTATAGCTTCAGAACATCTTCTGTGCAGATTGCTAGTATCTTTAATTATTGTTAAATTTTGAAAGAATATCTCATGCATAATCATTCCCCTCTATCGCGATTCACTAATGATCCCATTAGGGATACAATCAAGAGGTAAAGAGCTTAATTACTTGCCCTACAAGATTTAGGTATTATAAACAGGAGAACAGTAGGATGAAGTAATTCATTTTGGCAACTGTAAACTATCACTTTTACACCACTGGGCATCCTATCTAGACTCCTCATAAATCCTTCCTTCCTTCCTTCCTTCCTTCCTTCCTTCCTTCCTTCCTTCCTTCCTTCCTTTCTTGGTGAAATTAAGGACTTTGTAATGAATGAACGGTATTATTGCCTGATATTGTTACAGCAAATAAGATCATTTAAATAAGAAATCCAATCAGGACGGGAATAATACAATACAATTGAAGATTTCTGAGGAAAAGCTAGGTAATATTTAAGGTTCATTGAGAGATTTGGCAAAGAGTAGGTCATAAATTCACAGGCAAGCCTTTTTGGCTTGAAATAGGAGCTTCTCCCCCCACAGACACTCATCAGTTTTGTCCTTTTCACTGACCAGTAGCAATTGTGTTCTCTCCTGCTGCTGTTTTCCATGTTTCCATTAATCTTTAAAGCCAAAAATCCCAGTGAGGACAGAAAACATTTCCCTCACTTGACTAAATCGCATTGATGCCATCATGAAGCTGAAACAGCCCTAGCGAAGAACAGCAAAGTGGACTAGGACTATGAACTGAAAAGCGAGGAAGCTTAGGCAAAATGCTTTAAACCAGCCAAAAAACAGAAGTAATCATAAACCTTGGTAATGATATGAAGAAAAGTGATCATATAGAAAACTAGCTTTTGAGCAAGGCAAGGGATAACACCTCAGGCCATAAAAACACCTAGGTGAGGTTTCTTAACAACAGAAATCTTAACAAAATAATTAGCTTCAGGTTTAGAAAGAATTTAATAACATTAGGAAGGTAGCCCTTATTCCATAGTACTGTTAAGGAAAAAAATAATCCCCATTAGATAAAAAGAGGGCAAAAATGCAGCCAATTTCCAACCAATCACAAACAGTGCCACCCTTCCAAGTCCATTGACTTCAACACTGACTTCAATGGACTTAGAAAGGTGTAACCCTGTGTGAGCCTTTTAAGTTTGCAAAAATATGAGAGAAAAATATTTTAACTAAAAAACCTGATTGTGTATTCTATTTATTTCATTTATTTATATTTATATCCCACCTTTCCCCACAGTGTGGACCTAAAGTGGTTTTCATCATTTGCCTCTCACCATTGTATCCACAAAACAACCCTGTGCAATAGGTTAGGCTGAGAGTGTGTGAGTGGCCCAAGTTCATGCAGTAAACTTATTTTTAAGTGTTATTATTTTCAAAACAAACAAACAACAAACATCCAAACTACAACATGATGTTTTAACTTCAATTGCGGAGTGGGGATTCGAACCTGGGTCTCCTAGATCCTAGTCAAGAGGTGTCAAACATATGGCCCATGGGCTGCAATTGGCCCACCCAGGGCTCTTTTCCGGCCTGCAAGCAACTGATAACCTTTATTGCCAGATGACCAAGGCTGTGCATTATGTCCCTGTATACTGTCCCAGGGCTAATGCATAATGGGCAGTGGAAGTGGGAGGGTGGGCATTAGGGAGATATTGTAAGGAAATACTGTAAGAGTGTTAATGTTTAAAGCATGTTTGTATTTTGAGTAAAAATAGTATAGTTAATTGGGTTTGCCTGTGTCCTTTATAAAGTCTATATCTCATGTTCCTGGCATTACATTTTATGGCACACATGGCCCAGCTCAACAAAGGCCCAATCTGCATCAAGAATTTGCTCTGCTGTCTTACCAAACCAACTCTGGAACACACACCCCTAGTCCAGACTGCATGCCGCTTTCACTTTGTTTGATCTCTCAATTTTATGGTAGCCGTCTGCATAGATTTATGGCTGTTTTATGGCCATTTTGAGCTGCATCTTTTTCTGTTCCAGTGTGGGCTTGATAAAACAGCAGAACAAATGCTAGATGCAGATTGGGCCTAGAGTGACATTTATGTCAGATCCAACCCTCATAATAAATGAGTCTGACACCTCTGTGCTAGTCCAACACTCTAACCTCTACACCAAGCCCATCTGGAAAAGCAGGGACAGTGTACCAAGGCTGCTTATGCAGACTTTTATCCTTCCTCCTATGGAAGGATGAAATCTGTAATGCAACATTTGTAGATTATGGTTTTATTATATACACAAAAAAACCAGATATTAGCATTATTGTCAAACGATCAGTTGGAACAAATAAGAATTCAACCCAGTGGTATATGGATAGGAGGCAGAAATAGTTCTTTTTTGGAATTTTAAAAAAAGGATTATGCTTTTCAAAGAACCACATACTGGAAAAAGAAGCAACACTCGGGGCTGTGGTGCATGTAAAATTAGAAATCCTGAATGATCTACAGATTCTTGCACAGTTGCGGTACCATCCTAAGAAGAGTTATATCCTTCTGAGTCCATTGACTTCAATGGACTTAGAAGGGCATAACTCTGCTTAGGATAGCACTGAAAGGACGTGTGTGTGTGTCTGTTGGAAAGTGCCATCAAGTCACAGCTGACTTAGAGACAGTGTTGGGTCTTCAAGGCAAGAAACAAACAAAAGTGGTTTGCCATTGCCCAACTCTGCATAGCAACCCTGGTCCCCCATGCAAGTACTAACCAGGGCCAACACTGCTAAGCATCCAAGATCGGATAGGATCAGGCTAGCCTGGGCCATTGCTTTCAGTGCATACATATAGACAGAGGGGTACCTTTCCACACACCTCCCAAAAATAAACTTCCTAAATTCATAGTAATGTCTTAAAATTTTCCTTTAGGCTAAGCAAAATCTCCAAGCACATGTGCTAGCAAATTTAGGATTTTTTTAAAAAACCCTGTATATTTCCCCTTTCAGGCAGAGCTATATCTGAGCAATGCTTTGAAAATATTAGAATGCAAAATGTCAAGCCTGTTTAAATTACCTTGAAGTGCACAAGCATTAAAATATATTAAAGCCCTGAAGCCAATCTGATGGTACCAAAACTCAGACAAAGAAATGCAGTAATGAAGCTTAAATTTATAGAGAGAAAAACTAAACTCCCGACAGGTAGGTTAGAAGTGCCAGCTTGTACCAAGACAGAATTTGCAGCCAGGACATAAATCTCAAAGGCATCGTCCATCATTACCTATGGAAATGCTTGTTGTATGGGGGATATTAAAGGGAAAAAACTGAAAACGCAGCTGGTAGCTGAACAAAGCAATCCTTAAGAACACTTCCTGAGATTCAGCCTCATTGAATAGGCATGAGTAGTATTCTGAGTAGACCTGCTTTGGGGTGCTCATGAAATCCAGTTTTTGACAGAGAAGAACATCACGGTTTAGTTATAGTAGGACTGCTTACTACACCTTACTCTAGGCAAATTTACTACCTTTGATGACAGAAAAGATAATTAAGAGGGTTATATATTATTTTAAGTTTAAGATCTGGAAGATGAATGATTCTTAAAACTATATTGTATGTATCATTCAGGCAGTTTAAGTTATGCAGGAAATTTTCATATCTATATACTACTGCAGGGCTTTTTTTGGCAAAAATGATGATGGGAAGTACCTCATCACAACAGTTGCATTTGAGTAATATTTCAGACATGAAGGTTTAATTACACCAATCAATGGGGAAAAACCAATAAATACAGGTTTTTAAAATCTTACAAAGATTTCTTCTTGATTGGCCAAATAAACATGTGTCACAAAATGAATTTACATTCAGTAAATGACATGGTCACCTAGTTAGCACTCATCAATTAAATTATGTTTCCCTTCTCCATAAACTGATTTCATAAAATGCACACATTTTGCCTTTGATAGTTACATAACCCTGATGGCAGACAGAGTGCCTCTCCCCATTTTTAAGTCATGGGAATGTTCTCACAAGTCACTCATATTAAAAAGTAAACACCTCTTCGTCTTTAAATATCACCAACTCAAGATAAAGCTGTTAATGCTAAGATCTGACTGATAAGCCAGAGATTCACAAATGGATATGTGGACCAGGCCCATGGCCAGGAATTTCTTGGTGGTGGGGCAGGGGCCGGGAATGGTGGGGCAGGGGAGCAGGGGACTTCGAATTTAATTAGCTGCAGTGGCTCAAGTGGTTAAGATGCTGAACTGCAGGCTCTGAAAGGTCGGTAGTTCAGCCGTTCGAGACCCGGGTTGCCGCATGATGGAGTGAGCTCCCGTCTCTAGTTCCAGCTCCTGCCAACCTAGCAGTTCGAAAGCAAGAAATTGCAAGTAGATAAATAGGTACCACTTCGGTGGGAAGGTAACAGCGTTCCGTGCGCCTTGGTGTTTAGTCATGCCGGCCACATGACCACGGAAAACATCTTCTGACAGCGCTGGCTCTTCGGCTTGGAAACGGAGATGAGCACGGCAACCCTAGAGTCGGACTCGACTGGCTTTCGACCAAGGGAACCTTTATCTTTACTAATTATCTCCACAGCAAGGTAGCATTACTCTCCATAGCAAGAAGGCTTCCTCTGAGGTCTAACAGGCACCAGGGTAGCGGGTGAGTGAGGAGACTGCTGCCTCTCTGCAATGCACCTGCACCAGCAGATAATTCAGTCAGTCAGTCAGTAGTTCATTGAATATAGCCATTGGCAATTACAAGTTTAAAAGAACTAGTCATGAGACCTGTGGTGGGCTAGGTGTGGACTCTCCCCACTGAAAAGGCTGGGTCAGATCTTAGGATGCTCATCTAATAAATGAACAGCTTTGCTCTGTTGGAGGAAGGCTTGTTCTGTTCGTAGAATAACTCATAGGTTCCAAAGCATTAAGCTTCGGGTAGGGTTGCCAACCCACAGGTCCAGGTGGGGGTTCCCCCGCTTCTGGGGCCTTCAATCTGCCCCCAGCCAGCCCCAGCCCCAAGCCCCGCCCCCAAGAGCGACCACCCACCCAGCCACCCCTCTCCCTCCCCTCCTGCCCAATTTAAAGGGCTT
>NW_015176033.1:33313-49309 GCF_001447785.1 Gekko japonicus | reverse complement strand
TGGGGTGGGGGCTTGGGAGTATCCCTGCCCACCCCCAGAATGCCCCCCCAAATACCCCCAGAGTGACAAGAGGACCTGGCAACCCTAGTTTCAGATGCTATGTAATAACTTATATAGCAGCAAATGAGGGCCTGATATCATGTATACACTCAACAGGATGCCAATTCTGGGTCGCCAATGAGTGTACCTGTCTGGAACACATGTTGCAAACACGTGTCACATTAACACTTTCTTGAATGTTTAGATGTTTACTTAAAACATCTTGTTTAACACCTAAAAATATAATCCTTGAATCATCCCTCAGTTGATGCAATGCTTTGTCTGTGGTGTTTGAATTGTGATAGGTGTTTCACTCATGCGCATCATCATTTGAAGTTGAAACTGCAGTTATTGGGTGAAAAATTGAGTGAACAACCCAAAAATGTAGAGGAGGCATCACCACCCAACATTTGCCCGTGGACTTCAGAAGGACTACACGGAAGATGAGTTTAGGTTCAACGAGGTCGCAACTTCATTGAAAGAACTGCAGCACACCTCGGTCATACCCCTGGCACGTTATAAAATTCTGGGACAAAGAAGTTAGCTCCTTCAGAACAAACAGTTCTAATGGTAGTGGAATGCAGCTGCCTGGTCAATGGGGACAAAATACAGTTTTCCACACTGTGGTTCCCATTGGTTTTCACTTTGTAAGCCATGTTGAGTTCCACAAGGGAGAAAGGTGGCTAATAAATATTCTAAATAAATAAATAAGGTGTGGACTGGCAAGGCACCCCCCCCCCAGCCAGCAGCCACATCTGGTATGCCTTAAGCCCCTAAGGCTCAGGTGCAGTCCACTCCAGGCCATGTCAGCCCTATGAGCATGCCTTGTCTGGTAGTTTCATATGCCAAGATGGCTGTTTAGCCTGACACTGTTCTACCTAGCTTCCCCTCTAGCTCTGAATTCTCCCCCTAACAGATCTATGGGCCATTCAGGAAAAAAATTCCTAATGCCTAAGAGAGGGGATCTTTTGTATCAGGAACTCCTTTGCATATTAGGCAACACACCCCTAATGCAGCCAATCCTCCAAGAGCTTACAGTAGACCCTGTAAGAAGAGCTCTGTAAGCTCTTGGAGGATTGGCTACATTAGGGGTGTGTCGCCTAATATGCAAAGGAGTTCCTGCTACAAAAAGAGCCCTGCGGTTACTTCCTTTACAAATCAGGATCAGTGGATAGGATTGTCTAATTGGTTGGCAAATACTTCTGAAGCAACCAGCTTACACCTGAACTGCCTGATCAATGGAGGGATTGATAAGCTACATCTGGCAACGGACTGGGGGAACATGGTGTACACCAAGAGCTGCTTCTCCCACACTGCATGCAATTTCTGTTCAAATGCCCACTGGCCATTGCACATTGCTTCACGACCTTCCCAAGAGTCGTAGAAAACTCCTCCCCCATCCAAGAAGCTTAGGAAGCGGGCTCTCTCCTGCTTTTCTGATTCCAGCAGAGTGACCACAATGGAAAAATTTGCAACCAGTTTCAAGCCGTGAACATTACAAACACGAGCAGCATTCCTATTTCTCACACAATTTTCTTTTCTCCTGAACTTTCTTCTACACTTGGAACATCTTACGGCATTGAGAGTCTCACAAATTAAATCTTGCTGAAAGCAAGTGAGATTCTCTTGAGACCCATGATAGCCGAGGCGAGTTTTATTCTTCCATCTTTCAATGTGACTGCCAACGCAAGGTGATGGTATTTCTTGGGGGTGGGAGTGGATTTACTTGACTGATAAATTTAAGTAGCTCAGTTTAGGGGGCAAAGGCAGGAAAAGGTGACAAAGCCATTACAGTCAGAGAGTCGTTCTTCTTGAGCTATTCAACCCTCACCTTGACATTTCTTGGCAGTGAAAATTGCCTCCTCTTGAATCTGCTTTTCCCTAGAAGCAGCTGCCATTGAGGTCTAAATATTATTTATTTACAAAGTGTCATCTATGTCTGTGACGATTTACAGAAGAACACAGGTCATCCTCGTGTGGTGGTTTGCTGGAACTCTGAGCACCAATGAAGGGGGAAAGGGGAAGGTGCCAGGACACCAGAGATCTTTATCAGAAGATGCCATGACACCAGAGCTACTGCTGCAGCATTGTGCAGGCACAGGCAGCATACTGAGGGCACAGCAGAACCTGGCACCAGCAAGTGATGATATCATCTGCACCATGGGTTGCTTACTCTGGGTTGGGAAATTTTATTTTTATTTTTATTTATTTATTAGTAAATTTATACCCCGCCCTTCCCCTAGGGCTCAGGGTGGCTAACAAGGCAAGAAAAGGCTTGCTAATAAAACATCAATACTCTAATACAGTTAAAACAACATGTACAATTTAAAACCAATAAAACAATTAAAGTGCTCAGTAACCACAATCATTCCAGAATCTCAGAAACCCGGGGGCAGTGGCGGCCCCTAACCGAAGGCCTGGTGGAAGAGCTCTGTCTTACAGGCCCTGCGGAACTGCGCCAGGTCCCGCAGGGCCCGGATCTCCTCCGGGAGCTCGTTCCACCAGGTGGGGGCCGCCACTGAGAAGGCCCTAGCCCTTGTGACGGCCAGTCTAGCATCCTTGGGGCCCGGAACAGTTAGAAAATTCTGGGCCCCAGACCGTAGCGCTCTTGGGGGAACATACGGGGAAAGGCGGTCCCCAAGGAATATTGAAGATGGAGCCTGGGGAGGGCAAGATTTGGAGAAGGGAGGGACCTCAGAGGAGTATAATGCCATAGGGTCTACTCTCCAAAGCAGCCATTTTCTCCAGGGTAACTGATATCTGTAGGCTGGAGACCAGTTGTAGTTCCAGGAGATCTCAAGGCCCCAACTGGAGGTTAGCAAGCCTACATGCACCCAAACCTGCTTCTGCTATACCACAGTAGCTGTGCATTTGAATGGTGCTGTAGCAATCAAGGTGTCACAGTCAATGACAGTTCTTCCTGGCATGGGTGCAGGAGATGACATCACGTCCTGGCACCACATTCTGTTATGCACTCAATCGCTTTGGACCTACAGATGCCCCAATGTCTCTTTGTTTTGCTTTGTTACCTCCAGATGCCCTCCTATAAAGGGAAAATATCTCCTTCCTCCTAGAAGGAGGCGCTAACTAGAGTCCTCACAATGACCAACCACATGAGTGAGTTTTAGCTGGAGCAGCAACTAGGGCTGAGGAAAGTTTGAAAACTTTCTACCTTGCTTCAGATATCCCCATGCCAATTTACTTTTTCCCCCTCCTGAGAAACAACCCAGGAGACTTTATTTTCTCACCGGCTTTTCATTCCTCACGCTGAATTTTCCCATTAAAATTAACAGATCTTTCAATATTGCTTTGCTTATAAATGACACATTATGTATAACAGAGGGAGAAGGAGGAAAGAGAGATGAGGGTAAACAAGGAAATAATCGTTTCCGTTCCGTTCTGTGAATTTAGGCTTACCTTATAAAGTTATATCAAAGGCTCGATAGGGAAGTTGGGTTTTGAGAGGGCATCTGCATGGTATTTGGGGTTCTGGGAGAGGTCCCAGGCATAAAGGATAGCAACAGAGCAAGGGTGGGATTGAGCAAATGACCTTCGAACAGCTGCACATATTTTTGTGCAGAGTGCCCTTTGCAACCAGCAGAAAAAATCACCATAGGCAAACAAAGTGACAGGACTGATCACAAGAGAGATTTTCATCATGTGAACCAGAGTTTTCTCTCCCCCAATTTTCATCATGTGAACCAGAGTTTTCTCTTTTTCTCCCCACATTTGTCCTAGTAAACAGGTGTCAGCCAACCCAAAATGGAGTGTTAGACAACAAGAACAGAGAGGAGGGTATCTATGCTTTCTATGCTTTCCCCCCACATCAGAAAATGCATTCAGAGAACTCTAGCTGATATGGGTCATGTACCAGAAACAACACAGAGCAGCTTCAGGTGTTACATGTAACTCTTATCTACCATCTGCACAGGCTCATCTGCAGTCATCTGGGGCCTTGTTTGTGACATCCAGTTTGCTGAGTTGTACAGGTTGCCTCTGCATCAACAGCCTGCGTCACACACAAGTTCCCCTTTGGATGTTACGCACAAAGGTCACCAGCTGGCTGTGGAGATGTGCAAGCAACTAATGGCTTGATGGCACTTGTTTGGAACATCTGCACCGCTCATAGTCACAGATCCTTTGAGAATTAAGGGGGGAGCGACAAAACCTGACAATGGCAGAACATTCCACTGTGCCAAATAACGCAGCAAGGATCTCGCTGAGTTGCAGTGGGAATGTAACAATAACCATGAGCCTTAAGTATATTTGACAAGACTGATTGAGCATATGTTTCTGAACCATTGTTTTCCCCCCAGTTCACTAGAGGTCAAGCAGAAATATGATGTAAGGCTAATAATCCTTAATCGAATAAGTGCAAAAGACATTCCTCAGCAGTGCTGAAATTGATGAGTGTGATGATTAAAACTGCCACAACACACCAGCATTTTTGGGTTTACCCATGAGAAATGCAAAATTACAAAAACACCCCTTGCTCTAAAAGACTATGAACGCCACTGCCAATAATAAAAAAGCCAGAGTTAAACTTTTTAGTTGAGTTGATTGAACATCCAGCATTGTGCAGACTGCTATACTAAAGTAAAGGTTCCCTTGCTCGAAAGCCAGTCGAATCCTACTCTAGGGTTGTGGTGCTCATCTCCGTTTCAAAGGCGAAGAGCCAGCGCTGTCCGAAGACATTTCCGTGGTCATGTGGCCGGCATGGCTAGACACCAAGGCGGACGGAACGCTGTTACCTTCCCACCGAAGTGGTACCTATTTATCTACTTGCAATTTCTTGCTTTTGAACACCTTAATAAAATATTGGAGGAATATTCCTGCTCAATATATTTCAGGGAACCTTTATGTATGTATGTACGTATGTTATTCCTTGTCTGCCTTTCTCACTGGGACGCAAGGTGGATTATGCAGACTGAGTCAATACAATTGACAAAAATGACATCCAATGATCAACAAAATAGGATTTGGGTTGTAGAACCAATCAGAAATCTAAAAAACAGAACTGAAGCGAAGCGTAAGTGTTAACATGACTAATTAAATGATGCAAAATTACACAATAGGATCCCACCCACAGCAAACTATGCACAGTAGTACAGACCACAGTCCCCGCTAATTTATCCAAGTAACTTCATGAAGCCTTTTGTACAGTGCTACCCTATTCCCTGCCTAGAAACGTTAATTCAGTTTTGCATAGTTTATGGAAAGCCAGGAGAGTTGAAGCCTTCCCAGACTCCTCTGACAGATAATTCCACAAGGTGGGAGCCACAACAAAGAAGGCACATGTACAGGCAGTTGTTGAGCTTGCCCATTTGCAGGTTGGCACCTGCAGAAGTCATGGCAGAGTTTAGGAAGAGAGGGAGTCTCACGGATATGAGAGTCAAAGGCCATGAAGAGCTTTGTATGTAGTAGACAATACTTTAAATTGAGACTGGTAACTGGTTGGCGGCCAGTGGAATGACTGTAGAATGGGAATAATACACGTGCTCCATCTAGCTCCTGGTAATAGCTGAACTATGGCATTTTGCACAAACTGGTGTTTCCTTGAAAAACAAAACAGGCCCATAGCTACAGTGGGGCATTTCAGGGCCTGGCTCCCTGACTTCCTGCCAAGGCCCCCTGACTTCTGTGCAGCCCCCAGGTCCCCCAACTCTCTGGGCCACCTGGAGGACTCCCCACCACCACCCCTTCCCCAAATGCAGCTTGCTTCCCCGCATAGGCAAGCAGACTGCAAGCGCTGCAAAAGTGAGTTTTTTAAATAGTTTTTTGCAGCGCTTGCAGTCTGCTTGCCTATGCGGGGAAGCAAGCTGCATTTGGGGAAGGGGTGGTGGTGGGGAGTCCTCCAGGTGGCCCAGAGAGTTTTGTGACATCAGTGCCCCCCGACTTACCCTCGAATGACAAAATCCTGGCTACGGCCCTGAAACAAAACCTCCAACAACAAAATGGCTACAAGTTCACGTATGGGTCCTTGCTTTCCTATGCCATCTGTTCCTTAAGCAGGTGAATATAAGAATGCTCACTTCTCTTCCAATATGCAGATTCTGATAATGTTTGGCAAAGATGAGAATCAAGTCATGGGAATGTGGGTCCAGACATGCCAGTGAGAGGGCCTGGTTTACTCTTGCTGTTGGTTTGCAGAGTGAACTTCACCACGCGCACACATCCTCAACAGGTTACAGAATCAGCCCATGGAATCTAGTTTGAAAGAGCGAATCAATGGAGTCACATCCCACAAGAAAAGCAACCAATTTACTGTGTTTTAAAGATATGATATTACAATATTACCATGTGTCTTGATCTGAGTATAGATAGAGATGAAAACAGATAGTTTTTATGTGTGGTGCAGTGCATTTTACATTACTCTATCCTGCCGTCCCCTGTGTGTTATCTTAACCATTTGTTCAAGGGGCCCTTTTCACTGTGTCGATATTAAGCTTGCTCTGATATCAAAGATGATCGAAAAGGATAAGAAGCTATGATAAAGACCCAAACTAATGCAAAGACAATGACTCAGACAAGGGAATCTTCCCAGACACTCAGCAATATTTTATTTTAACAATACAGTTGCTGACAGTTCGTTTTAGTTTCAGTGTAAGCTCACTTTGGATACAGGACGTGCATTTGTATGATAAGCATTTACAAATCTACACAGATACCCAATAATGGGAGCCCTCACACTGGCAGGCCTTGACCCCCTCCCTCCTCCCACGACTCAGTAGGGCAGTGTGGGAGGGGGGAATGCTGGGAAAATTGCCGTTGGTCTGATGGTGTGATGTCACTTCTGGGGTCATGCCAGAAGTCTCATCATGCCATCAGAGCCATGGTGATCTGAATGGCACTCGGAGAGAAGGGGATCCTGCTTCCCCCTACAAAAGGGCCCTTGGAGTGCTCCTTGCCCCTTTAGGAGTTGCACATACACGGATGAGCTACGCCTCAAAATGTATCAGTCACACAAAGAAAATGCATGTGATAAAATATAAAAATTTATGCTAAGGACAACCATTTATGCTAAAGACATACCATAAAGAACAGATACATACTTGGAGGGCAGTTTATGACTGGTTAAAACTTAAGTATTAAGACAATAAGATTAAGTGAATAAGAATAAGAATGATAGATGAAGTAGTTGTGAAATTGTAAAGAGAAGATATGCATGCAGAATGCTAAAAAAAAAACAGGTTGCTTACCTGTAGCTGGTGATCTTTGAGTGGTCATCTGTGCATTCACACCCATGGGATCTAGTGTGCACGCGCTGGATCGATCGGAATTGTAGCAAGC
Source organism: Gekko japonicus (assembly GCF_001447785.1). Lineage (NCBI taxonomy): Eukaryota > Metazoa > Chordata > Lepidosauria > Squamata > Gekkonidae > Gekko > Gekko japonicus. The sequence continues at coordinate 41,980 of NW_015176033.1, read as the reverse complement.
TCTTTAACGGATTTTCGTGCCCAGACCTCGGGCATGCGCAGGAACCCCACCACACATGCCCAGAGGGGAGGGCGCGGACATCCCACCAGTTCCTTCAAACCGCTGCAAATCAACCCCTATTGAAAATGTAGAAGCTGACAGCAACGGGGAAGGAGGGCGGGTGGTGTGAATGCACAGATGACCACTCGAAGATCACCAGTTACAGGTAAGCAACCTGTTTATCTTCGACGTGGTCTCTGTGCTTCACATCCATGGGAGATTAGCGAGCAGTAGCCTACCTGGAGGAGGGTGCTGGCAGGTCCTTACTGCATAGCCGAAGATAGAATGTGACATCCCATGTCTGTATTAGAGTTCTTACGAACGTCTAGGGTGTAGTGCCTTATGAAGGTATTAGGCCTGACCTATGTAGCGGCTTTGCATATGTCCATTAGGGGAACTCCCTGGAGAAAGGCAGTGGAAGCTGCAACAGCTCGAGTTGAATGGGCCCTGATTGGGCCAGGCAATGGTTGTTTGGCAATCAAGTAGCAGAGGCAGATGAGACCCGCAATCCACCTTGAGAGGCACTGAGCCATGATGTGAGTCCCCAGCCTAGCTGATGCGTATGAGACGAACAGTTGGGAGTCACGTCTCGTTGGACTGGTTCTGTTCAGGTAGAACAGGAGCGCACATTTCACATCTAAGGTGTGTAACAGTCTGTCCTCTGAGGATGTTGGAGCTGGGAAGAAATCCGGGAGGAAGACCTCTGCCAGTAGGCGGAACTCTGACACTACCTTTGGCAGGAATTAGATGTCAGGGATGAGGCGGACACCGTCTGGCAAAAAGGACAAGTAAGGCGTGTCGTGTCTGAAAGCCAGTATTTCTCCAACTTGCCTCGCAGAGGTGACAGCAACTAGAAAGGCCGTCTTCCACGACAGGAATTTCATGTTGCACGTTGTGAGTGGCTCAAAGGGTTTCCTCGTGAGCTGACGAAGAACTAGAGGAAGGTCCCAGGGAATGACAGGAGTTTTGACAGGAGGGTAAAGATGCAATAAACCTTTTAAAAAACGTTTTGAAGATGTGAAAACAGTGTGGATCCGTCAACTTGAACATGGTAGGCCGAAAGTGCGGCCAAATAAACTCTTAATGAGGAGTGAGAGAGTCCTGAGTCAGCGAGGGACAGGAGGAATTGGAAAACTTTCTCGAGACCCACAGAGGTGGCTCGAGGGGCATCGTCACCCAAGGAGGAACAAAACCTTTGCCATTTGTAATGGTAGGACTTCCACGTAGTAGGCTTTCTTGCGTTTAACAAAACGTTAGCTATGCGGGTGGAAAGGTGTTGACAGTATCCTCCAGGCAGTTAACTTCATCCGTGGCATGTTGTGGTACAGGAGAGGGGAGTCGGACAGGAAGAGGAGGTTCTGTGCTGGAGGGAATTGATGGTAGACCCCTGCTGACAATTCGAGTACGGTCGAGAACCATGGTGCAATCGGCCACAACGGGGTTATTAAGATGCAGTCCGCTGCGTCTCTGATGATTTTGCGAACCACTTTCAGAAGCAGGGGTGGAGGGAACAGGTTAAAAACGCCTGTGGACCACGGACAGAGGAGACCATCTCCTAGAGACTGTGGATCCCTGCCACCTCGACTGCAGAGCAGAGGACATTTTTTGTTGGCTCTGGTGGCAAAAATATCGACTTGGGGAACTCCCAACCTGCGGAAGAGTGGGAGGAGGTAGGTTGGGTTTATCTCCCACTCATGAAGGCTGAGTCCTGCTCGACTTAGATGGTCTGCCTGCACGTTCATGTGTCCAGGGATGTGTGTGGCTACAAGGAAAACATTGGCGATGCAAAGGTCCCACAACTGGATGTCAGGGGGCAGAGGCATAGGGAGACAGTGCCCCCTTGCTTGTTGACATAAGAGAGTGCAGTAGTGTTGTCCGTGAGGACCGTGACACATTTCCCTTTGATCACAGGTAGGAAGCTGGTGACAGCATACTGTATTGCCAGCAGTTCCAGGAAGTTTATGTGCTGCTTCCTCTTCTGCGCGTCCCATTTGCCTCCAACACAAAGGCCCATCGTGTGGGCACCCCCACCCATCAGGGAAGCATCTGTTGTTAGGGTGATTTGGGGTGACGAAGGATGGAAAGGTGCTCCCTGGAAAAGACTGGAAGGGACAGTCCACCAAAGTAAAGACTCTCGTATATTGGGAGGGGGGGGTTAGGATGGTGGTATGTGCGTTTTTGTTGGGTCGATGTTGCGGATAAACCACAGTTGTAGGTGGCACATTTTTAGTTTTGCGAAGACCAGGACCAATGTAATTGCGGCCATAAGGCCGAGTAGCCTCTGTATCTGAAAGGCCGTGATGAAGGGTTGGGTACGGACGACGATGGAAAAGTGGATGATGTCTGCCGCTCTGCTGATAAGAGGAATCTTAAAATAATGTATGTGAAACACTTTGAATACTCCCAAGCACTGTACAAACAAGTGCCATCAAGTAACAACTGACTCACAGCAACCCCAGCAAGGGGCTTTCAAGACAAGTGAGAAGCAGGGGTGGTTTTGCCATTGCCTTCCTTGGCAGACCCTTTCTTGGTGGTCTCCCGTTCAAGTACTGATCCTTCTCAGCTTCTGAGATCTGACGAGACCAGGCTATCTATACCGTGCCACCTTCCCTCCCACTGTACAAATACAACGTATTAAATGTCTTCCACCATAATTCCAGTATGAAGCCTCTGTCTTTCACTAGGCAAAGTCCCGCCAGTCTTCAATGTGCCACCCGCATGTGTTGCTCTTATCCGCCATCAGCAAACAGAACCATCTCTCCAATGAATGGATCAGGGCAATGCCTGCTCTCGACTCAGAGGCATTAAGCAGGAGACCCCTAAGAGTGCGTGGGATTCTCTACCATATTTAGCATAATAGTTAATCTATTCCTGAGCTTCTATAGAACATCAAAAGCATATTCACCAGACAAGCCGCTTAGTTGTTTGCTAAAGCCGCTCCGAGAACATGCTTGATCCCTGCAAATCACACCAAGCTTTACAATAAGAAACGTCCATATGTAGGAAGGAAGATGAGTTTCAGAAGACATGAGAGTGTGTGGCAAAACTGCAATATGCTGCCTTATTACTCTTGAGAGGAAAATGGTTGAACAGATAATGCCAGGGGTGTTACTTTTCACCCGCCCTTTCCTTACTTCTCAAAGTTACTTTGTGAGGAAAAACAACCATAAACTGAAAGGCACCCAATTTTTATTTACAGCTTCCAGTACTGAGCCCAAAAATAAACTAAGGTAAGCGTTTGTAAGAAGCTGTTGAGCTTGTGCTCAACGGTGCCTCAGGGGGCAGGGGCATCCACCACACGGTGCCTCCCTTTTTGCCCACCCTCATCATCAGCTGCTGCGAGGCCCTTTATACTCTTGTATACTCCACTAAGGAATAAAGGTAAAGGTAAAGGTTCCCTTGCTCGAAAGCCAGTCGAACCCGACTCTAGGGTTGCGGTGCTCATCTCCGTTTCAAAGCCGAAGAGCCAGCGCTGTCCAAAGACGTTTCCGTGGTCATGTGGCCGGCATGACTAAACACCAAGGCGCACGGAACGCTGTTACCTTCCCACCGAAGTGGTCCCTATTTATCTACTTGCAATTTCTTGCTTTCGAACTGCTAGGTTGGCAGGAGCTGGAACTAGAGACGGGAGCTCACTCCGTCATGCGGCACCCGGGTCTCGAACTGCTGAACTACCGACCTTCCACAGCCTGCAGTTCAGCGTCTTAACCACTTGAGCCACCACAGCTCCCCCACTAAGGAATACTGCCCTTTAAATCAGAATCTTCCTATCCTTCCCCAGTTGGGCCCCCTCAGTGAGGGTGTGGCTCTGCCTGGAACTTCTCTCTGCTGCCTGGGTCTCTTCCCCTTCAGTCCCAGAGCTTCTCTCTTCCTTGGGAGCTGTTTGTGCTCCTTCCTCAAACAAGCCACCAGCAGGTAAGTCTTCCCTTGGTCTGCCCTTGGCAGTCACCTTTCCCTGCAGTCTTTCTTCCCCCTTTCCCAGCTGGGCCCTCCTCTTCATCAGGTTCCAGTATGGGGGTGGGGAAGAGTCACTACCCACTGCAGCCCCATCCTGTCCCCACCACCACTGTTCTTAAATCCAACTGGGCTGGCAGCAGTGCAGGCCCCACTCCTGGCTTTTGCAACCCTCCTTCTTCACAGAAGCACTGCTCTTCCAAGGCAGAATCAAAAATAGTAATATGTAGGGACCCGCAGTGTCCCCTCTAAGCTGAGTTAGTGTGAGCTATCTCACAGGTTTTTAGCCTCCGGCTCACACATTATTCTCTTAGCTCAGGGAAGGATGGCTCCAGAGCAAACTAATTTATGCAGTAGCCAAATCGCTCGCTCACAACTTTAATGCTGGTAGCTCACAAAGTAGAATTTTTGCTCACCAGACCGCACAGCGTAGAGGGAGCATTGGTAGGGAGATCATATTTTACCTGAATAATGAGGCGACTGATATTTTGGACATTTACCCTTAACATATGTAAACGGGTATTTTCATAGATTTTCTAATAAGTGATATTTTTGTAATGGTACATTGTAGAAGGCATTTAACAGAAGCAGATATATTTATCTATTGACCAATGTTATAGATTCCACAGCTGTATCCAGATGAGTAGTGTTCTCACAGTTTATCACCAAGCCATCTGGTGACCTGGGAGTGCTGCAGTCCTCCTCACAAAACCACATGGCTTGTTACCCTTCGTCCCTCTTAAGCATCCCATTCCTACATTTCTTTTTCATGTGAAATCTTATTCGAGGGGAAAAAACAATTACCTGTGAAGACAGATGCTCAACACTGCCCATCTCCATGGTTATCCTGCTCCTCTTTCAATTATTCGATTCAAGTCCAGTAGCACCTCAGAGACCAACAAGGTCTTCTGGGTATAAGTGCTTTCAAGAGTCAAAGCTCCTTTTGTCAGATATCTGACGAAGGTCGCTTTGACCCTTAAAAGCTTCTGCTCAGAAAATCTTGTTGATCTCCAAGGAGTTCCTGAATCTAGCTATTCTACTGTAGACCAACATGGCTACCCTCTGAAACCTCTTTCAAATGTTGCTGCCCTTGAAATAAGTATAGTGCTGGATTTTCGCCACTACATTCATTAGACATTCAGATACTTCCTTCTGCGGATTCCATTTAGCAGAAGCAGCAAAAACTGGCTGCCCAGTTCTCTCTTGCAACTCAGCTACTTCACAATGCTGTTAGTTCACATGGACCCATGCAGTTGGAGCCAACCAGCATTTCCACTGTTGATGAAAGATGGAAGAGGTCCCCAGTGACAACCAGACAAGATATGCTGAGAATTCTGGGACCTGCATTGACAACAGCCACATGGAATGGGCTGTATTACCGAGGAGAATTAGGTTAAATTGAGTGAAAAAGCTGGCTGAATCCAATCCATGGTCTGTACAGTGGACTATGAGCATCACAACCTGAGAGAAAATAGAACCACTCACCTAATCACTTCCCTCAGCTTGGGAAACAGATTGCATGTCATATACTATTTGTGAAACCTGCACAGCATGGTGGTATGATAAATATAGCTATCTCGCTTTCTCTTATTCTTCCTTGTCCAGGTTTACTTTCATTAAGTTGACAATCGCAGCTTCACTGGTTTGACAACCCGAATCATATATATGATGAGAGAGCTGACTATCTTTCCTACACGTGTTCCCAACCTTATCATTTCAAGAAGAGAGCCAATTGAGTTACGATATCCTACTCAAGGTTTGGATAGAAATAAAAAAACAATTCTGGAATAAGAAAGAAAAAAGAATTATGCCTCCAATGTATCTTTTTATTATTGTGCTGTGCTTTAGAATGCAGATGGGCTGAAAAATCTACACAAATAGTGGTTACAGGTGTCAGACCTTACTATGCTATGCTTGCTTCAGTTGCCATAATGGTTGTGGGGAGGGCATTCCTAGAGATGGGGTGAGTGTGTGCAGGAGTGAATGGGACCTTTGCTTTTAGAAGATGTACCTTTCTGCCAGACATGCTCCTCTCCTCCCTTTCCTGCTTTCCCAGGAGAAGTGACCTTGAGCACATACTTGTACCATCTCAGACTCTAGAGTACCAGGACATATATCTCCCCCAGTTGGCACGGCAATTAGGCAAGTGGGGATGTGACGTATGCTTGGAGGTTGGATGGGATCTATTGGATTTTCTATAATATGTCTGTACCCGCCAAAAGACTTCAGTTCTGACACAGTGACTTTTGGATCTTGCATATGCTCTAATAAACTCATCACTGCCAAAGCGAGAGTTATTGAGTGTAACTGGACCGGGGTCTGACAACAGGTTGGCATAACAAAAGCAACCATGATGTCACGTTGGGGACGTCCGCTCCCCCCTTGCCCAATCTCCAGAAATTGCAGTTCCCTGCACTTAAAGGAGCCGGCGTTTCCCTTTTAAGTGCACGGAGCCGGCGTTCCCCCTTTAAGAGCAAAGAGCCACCGTTTCCCTTTTAAGTGCACGAAGCTGGCATTTCCCTGCAAGCCTGATCTCAAGCAGAGAGCGGGCTTGGGAGGAAACGCGGGTTCCATGCACTTAAAGGCAGCCACCCCTCTCTCCCAAGAGAGAAGGGAGAGGGGTGGCTGTGGGTGTTGGGGGCGGGGGCGGGGCTTCCCCCACTGGCCATCTGGCCGGCGGTGGGTAGAACCCCCCAAAAAACGGGGGACCCCTGGCAAACCAGGCGGTTTGACAACCCTATTCTGAATTATCCTGGTCCCAACTGGCTATGATGTCCATATTATTCCCAGATTGTCTTTTCTTCTGTATTTATCATGGAGTCAGACCACTATCCCACTCAGACTCTGAGCTGAGAGAGAGGGTGAGGGTGATGATGATTATATGAAGCACCCTTTACATGTATTGCCTGGGACTTCACCATTTCTTCGATGCTTTCAATCAATGGAGAGTTCTGGTAAATATTCCGTAGCCACATGGGTGAGCTGATGGCATGGAACTTTCTCAGCTGAATGGGATGTTCCTTCCACAAGGAAACAGGTCAGCCTATTGGCATGTAGGTGGGCAGGTGCAGAGGGCCTAAATGTTGATCAGTACTATGATTTGGCTGCCACCACAGATAGCATCTTTATTACTCAGGTGGATTACAGGCCTCAGATACAACTGGGATAATTACTCTGGTTTAAGCAATCTATATTTTATTTACTCCAGCAAGGAAGAGGGCAAGAGATTTGGGAATAATTTCCCCTGTAGGGCTTCCCATTAGCCAGCAATACAATGGCTCAGTACTTAACAGCACTTAGATGTGAAGGAGCACTATTAATTTCTCCCAGGAAGCAACTTAGCCAGTACAGCCAGCCAGCTAATGATAATTGGAAAGCTGCATTTTCACAACCCTTGGAACATGGCTCTCAGGAAAATAGGCTAACAGAGCAAGAGGAATCAATTTTGAATTGAATTTTTAAAAAACCCTACGTATTAATAACATCATAAAAAGGGCAACTCTGTGTTATGGCATTGTACCGTATCCTTGATGTACCTGTCATTTTAACTTATTCATGCTATTCAATTTGTTTTTTTTCTATACGCCTTTGTATATTCTGAAAATAGTTATTCTGTACACTATTTATATGAAAAAATTGACAGAATCTATAAGCTTAAAAATAAATAATGGTTCTTGTTTAAATTTTTCAAGGCAAGAGATATACCTTTGGTTCCAAGGAAACACAGGCAAACAGTGATTCTATTTAACAGTGATTTTAGTGTATTTATGAATAGTATGAATATTTTCACCATGTTTTAATCTTACATAGGGTGGAGTATTTGGTTTACGTAGGAGGCTCATATTTCTCTGGCTTGACCTCTGGTGTACAGTAAACTAATACCAGAGTGACTTGTTTCTTCATGTATTTTTCATTGTGAAATTGAACTTCATCTGTACTTTCTTCTGTATAAAATACTGAGCTGTAACTACTGCCCAATGTCTCCATTCCTTTACACTATTCTTTTAAAATTCTTTAGAATAATGTATGTTAAAACTAACAATAATGCCAGCATTATCTATATATCTAATTGCCAAGTGGCCCCCGGAGTGCGGATCGCTAAATCAGCGCTCCGAGGGCACTTGGGGGGGAGGGGGAGGTTTGTGCACTCTTGGGGCAGTCCCCAGGGGTGCACAAAAATCTAAAAACTAAAAAAAAATATTGGGGGGATGTTTAAATCCCCCCGAAAGTGCAAGAGCGTTCTGTGCGCCTGCGCACAGAACGCTCTACGAACGCCAACGCCGCCGCCGCCGCTTGGAAGGCAAGCGGCGAGCGGGGGGGCTGACCGGCGAGGGCCGAGCGGCCAGCCGCTCGGCCCTCGGCTTGGAGCCGGGGGGAGGGGGAGCTGCCGCCGCCGCCGGGCGGGCGGCCGCGGAGCAGGGCGGCGGGGGGGGAAACAGCGACGCCCGGGCGGCTGAAGCCTCCCGAGGCCTCGCCACGAAGGCGGGGTGGGGGGAAGAGCCGAGGGGGACGGGGGTGTACTTACCTCTGCCTTCTGCTTCCTCTTCCTCCCTCCCGCGGGCCCCGCCCCTTGGAATGTGGGAAGGGGAAGGGGCGGGGTGGGGGTGAGTAGACCTGGCCTCCTCCGGGGGAGTCCAGGTCTACCCCTGCAATTGGAAGAGGTTGGTAGACCTG
>NW_015176033.1:29952-32963 GCF_001447785.1 Gekko japonicus | reverse complement strand
GGCTCCTCCGGAGGCCAGGTCTACCCCTGCAATGGAAAGGGGTTGGTAGACCTGGCCTCCAGAGGGGGGGGGGCTCCAGGGCAGGGGGAGGGGAAGATCAACCCAGGGGGTGGAGGAGACAGGGAACCGGCGGGATAGGGGGGGAACTTATCTCCTCCTGCTGCTTCCTCCTCTTCCTCATAGGTGCGGAGGTCCTCCTCTCCCGCGAGTATCGCGGGTCCCCCACTTGTTTTTATATATCTTCCAAGGCATTATTTTTAATGTGTTGATTTCTGTTCAGTCAACTGACTTCTGCTGCCACAAATCTGATAACCCCTTCCCTTCACATCCGGATCCCTATTAAAAAGGTTCCCAGAAGGAAAAAAAATCAAGGTGTTTTTCCTTCCACTTATGGGATTACTTCAGTTGTATTACTAGGCTATTAATGTCACATCTACTATTGATTTGAAGAGAGTAACACAACATACCCATGGGACGATTAACCAGTGTCCCACTCCAGCTGAATCTGTCTTGTTAACAAGGTAAACTGTCTTCAAGAATCAGATAGTACCAGAACATTTTATTTGTCAAGGATGCTAAACAGTTGAATCAACCAGCTTAATAAATAAGTGAACGGTGTGTAGAATCTGCTCTCAGTGGTTTAGTTAGGTTTTCATCTTCCCGCCACTGAGATCCATTTGGGCACTAAAACAAATGTTGCAGAAGGACAAGGAGCAAGGCCTCTACTGTAGTTGCTGTGAGGCTTTAGAAGACGCTCCCTGATGAAAAGTGGAGTTATTCTGATCGCATTTCCTGCTGCAGGGAATGTAGAACTCTCCTCAGTGTTTCAGGATGTATTCATGAATAAGCCACGAATAAGGAATGAATAAAGAACTGCGAATAAGGAACCAACGTCAGCCTCCTGAATGTAAAACACATCTATTCTAGGAGGCATTAAGCTGCTGATTTCTCTGCTGTTGTGGGTTTTCTTTTATTTTTTCTGGCTGTGATTGTTAAATTGCTCTCTTTTAACCATTTTCATTTTGCATTAGAGCCTAGGCAAAGTAGGAAAATATATTTCAAACAACTAGTGAACACTGACAGTGACTCATTTCATAAGGTTGATCATGACAGACATGCTAAACGTCGCCATTGCCTTTACTGCAGCAACTTTTTTTAAAATAATGTGTTGTTCCAGGGCATTTGTAACTTGTACTAAGGCAAGAAGTGCTGGATGGGGATATGAGAGATGTGCACAGGCCAAGGGGAAGAAAGAGGTCTCTACCAAGCCTTGGAGGATTCTCCAGATGAGATGCAGTATCTGTGACATGAGCAGATTTGTGTACTTAAAAAGTCTATGTGCCAAAAAAGGGCTGTGACTACACTTTGGTTCCAAGGAAACACAGACAATTTGGGTACAGAATTTAGTTTCCTGGGAATCTCAGCTTTCATCTTTTAAATGAGCAAATGGCTGGCCCTTACAGTTGTGAAGATGTGTTCGAAAGTATGTGGGTAGCATCTGACAAAATCTCAGAAGCCAGAGATGTGGCTACAATATGTTTATAGTAGTCAGAAGGGTAGGACTTTGGTGGTCTGCAGAAGTTCTTGCTCCTCCCATGTGAGAAGCAGACTAAATGTAAGTCCAGTGGCACCTTTAAACTAACAAAGTTAAATTCTGGGTATAAGCCTTCATTGACATTCACACTTCATTAGATACACAGAAACAGTTTTTCTCAAGCCTTACATTTAGGTGGGGGGGGGTGTTAGTTGCCAGGAAGGGCTAGTTATAAGTAACTAGGTGATAAGTATAGCTGAGATTGGATTAAAACAGTTGGTAAGAGATGTGAATGGCAGCAAATTAGCATACAAATACAATAGTTAACAAAGAGATTTGAGAACTGAGTTTTAATCCAATGGCTTAGTTCTCACATCTGTTTGTTAACTCTTGCAGGCGAATTGCCAAAGCAATTGTTATGCGCAACTGCCTTCTTGTAGTCCTGGGGGAGAACCTTCAGTTTAGTACAGCACTCCACAGCTGATCTGTTACCCACCCCCTCAATGTCATCTCCTCCACAATCTTCTCAAAAATGTTGATGTTCCTATGGGAATGCGTCAGCACAGACTGCACCTTTTGTTCACCCCAAAGGGAGAGGAGATCAAGCATCTCCCAATAATGCCATGAAACCCCACGTTCACCACAACTATGCTGGCTGACAGATGCCATACTGGGGGGCCTTGACAAAACAAAAGGGAAGGTGGCTCATCGGGAAACTGCTCTTCCCCCCAGTAGACTTAGCGAGTATTTTGAATTTCCCACTGACGGACAAGCGAATGCTATTGGCTGACAATAATGGGTGGCTATCACGATGGAGAAGAGTCCAGCGAGCATACACACAATGATTGGCCATTGAACCAGTAACAGCACCACCTCATTCTGCTGCACTGCCTTTAGATCCGACCCCAAAGCAAAATACTGCTTAGATTAAATAGCACTCTCTGGTGGTGGATTGAGAGTGGGGGGAATGTCCAAACAAGGAAGAAGGCATGCTGTGAGATGGCCCACTTTGGGCTGGGATTAATACTCCAAAGGATGCATTCTACATTGCATTACTCTGGAGTCAAGCAGTGTGGGCAGTTAAAGTTCACAGGGAAACAGCATCCAGACACCATGCGGAAATAGCGATGGGAAGCCAAACTGATTGCTGAACAATTTAGAATTGAAAAATAATCTGGCGATAATGGAGAGTGAACATGGTAGGTGATGCAGAAATAAAAATAGAGGGCAACTTGAAAGAGGGAGGCAATGTAGAATACAGAAAAAGCTGGAAAAAAATTGAAGTTTATTAACAAAATGAGGGAAGAACTCAAAGTCTTTTTCAGGACAAACCGGCAAAAAGATACACCTTTAAAGGTAGTATGGGACACGTGCAAGGCCTTTTCTAGAGGACTATTGATACAAGAATCTGCAAGAGTGAATAAACAGAGAAGGCAGGAATATACTAAGCTGCAAAAAGACATTCAGATCCAAGAAG
>NW_015176033.1:16766-28561 GCF_001447785.1 Gekko japonicus | reverse complement strand
CGAAATGTTCTAATAAGTGTTGGAAATGTGAAAATAAGGTTGGCTCATTATACCGCATGTGGTGGCATTGTGAAAGATCTAAGAAATATTAGGTAATGGTACGCAAAATCTTGCAAAAGGTACTAGGTACCGTAGTACCATTTACACCAGAGGCTTTGTTGTTCTACCTGATAATTCTAACAAAGATGATCGCTATTTGATTGTTTTTTTTTAACTACGGCTGCAAGTTTTGTTGTTGAATATTCTACCTGATAATTCTAACAAAGATGATCGCTATTTGATTGTTTTTTTAACTACGGCTGCAAGAATTCTCTATGCAAAATATTGGAAATTACCAGAGATACCAACAAAACGAGAACTTGTAAACAAAATCTTGGAGGCTGCGGAATTGACTTTATTGATAAAAGGCGCAACAAATTCGACATTCCAGAATACTTCTATAACTGGTATGATAAACATATGTAGGCAAGCTTGCAAGGGACAGACTAAGAGTTCACTAAATGAAATATATACGTGTTAGGATGATAGACAGAAAAGTTGCTTACACAGTTCATGAGAAATTGTTATTAAGGTGGAATAGGCATCAGTATAAATATTGGTAAAAATGAAAATAACTTCCATGTATCTGTACATCAGTATGTATGTATATGTTATGATTGTTTGTGTATGTTATATGAAAATGTAATAAAACCCTGCCCCTTTGGGGCAGTTATTAAAAAGAAAAAGAAAAAGCTGTAAGACATGATGGCTGTGAGCACGGGGTAAAATCCAGTGTGGAAACAGCCTAAAAGAGGTGTATAATTAATAGTAGACATTGTGGTCTCATCATACAAAACATACAGAAATGTGCAATGGCAAAATTTGTTATAGAGAGCTTTAGCCACTGTCTGTTGAGGTCCCATCCTTACTCTGAATTTGGTTGATGAAGGGCAGGGAGGACATCGGGGATCTTGCAGACGGTTAGATCCATTGCCTTCACCCTGATCCTGGTAATGTAGCATATTATTTCTCAACACATGCTGTTGAACATTCATATCCTTCACTTTTAGAATTCTAGGCATTCTGCAACAGCTTAATCACAGCTGTGCCCATGTTCACCATATTACATAGTCTGAAATAGCTCCTCCATCTCCAAAGGTGACACTGACTAAACCTAGTACAAGACAAGATAGCAGAGAAAACAGCAGGAAGTTGTACATCCATATCTAAAAATGACAACAAAGATATAAACCCTTTCACTAGAAACCCAGCTGAAAAATCAATTAACTCAGAGAATGTTTAACCTGCTGGAAGAGACGGGACAGCAGTGAAATTAATACTGTCTCTTTTTGAAGGCATCAACTGACAGGCATAGCCAGTTTCTGGTACGTTTCCTTGGGGCTGAAAACAAGGGGTATATACAAGGGATTCTTGAGACATTTGGGACAATTATGGGGCTTGCTTTTACAAAACTGTCATTAAGTGTGGCCTCTTTAGTACAGCAATCTTTCAGGGGCAAAAATCTCCATCTGCTTAACAAGTTGGAACTGTGTCTCCACTAGAAGATGTGGATACCAGCATACTGAAGAAGTGAGCAGTGACTCACAAAAGCTCATACCGTACCACATATTTTGTTAGTCTTTAAGGTGCTACTGGACTCTTGCTCTTCCTCTTTTCTACTGCTACAGACAGACCAACACGGCTACCCATCATGTTGCTGATCTCATCCTTGAAAGTGACTGGGGCGCGATCCACAACACAATGCCCAGTTGATCTCATGCTCTCATTAGGCATGCTTTTAACAGAGGTAGACAGATGCCTTTGCTGGGAAACAAGGTGATTTCCCCCCTCTTGGTGAGTGGTCCCCTCCCCGAAAAGAACTCACATAACCTGAAATGTCACCTTTCATTTGCCAAAAATTCAACTCAGCAGTAATACTGGACAATCAAGAGACTTGGTTTCTTTTAAGATACAAGACTTCTTGAGTTTTGACCTGCAGGTGAAATCGGATGTCTTCTGTAATTTATGTTATGATACAAAGCCAGGCATCTCTTGACATCTGTACTTGAATCTCTGACAGAACTCAAAGGTTGGTTTTGCAGCATCCGATCCAACCCATTTCTTTCAGTGGGTAACTTTGTTACTTCTATAATCATTCTGTATTTTTTCTGTCCTCTTTTTCGGGGAGAAGGGAAAAGCAATGACTGTGTCTTACTACACTTTGGTACACTCCTTGGATCCTACATCACAGTTGTGGCCAAGGGGAAACCCACCCACTCCTCATTAGTACCGTGGGAAGGACATGGGCTCACTGTTTCAGTGAATCAGTGCCAGTGCAAAGTTGTATGGAATCCTGAATCCTGTGACTATTGGCAGGTGAAGTGGTAGGTCACAGGAAGTGTCTCCACAGTCCACATGTTGTTCAAACCAGTTAACACTTTATGAAAGTATGAACTAATTTAATAACATTTCTGCAATCTAAAGAATCATAAAGTAATTTACATTACAAGAAGCGAGGAACGTTATTATTCAGCTTCAGTATAACTTCCTTTGTGTTTTAAGGAGATCCATTACTTTAGAAAACATGTTTATATTTATGCTAAATTAATAATGGCACAGCAAAATAAACTCTAACTATTGACGTTATCCTGACAATACAAGAACTCCTAATTAATGTACACATTGCAACCAAAGGCGAAGGAGTGAATTTATAATGTCGAACGCCCGAGACCTTTCAGTCTAATGGATTTATAAAGTGCTCTGACACTACCTTTCCTATTCAGATGGCCCATGAGAGCTGTTCAGGAAAAGGAGTCTTAATGAGATCTAAACAGCATCAGATAAATGCAGGGCTTTTAAAATAAACAAAACAAATCCCATTTGGGTTGTCACTTTATTGCAAAACATACTGACTGTAAATACTAATGCTCACAAACCACAAGATAAGAGGTGGTATATGTTGTTGGCAAAGAGACAAGCCAAGTTTCAAAGCAATATTATGCTTTGCTAGGAAGACTATTTTTTGCAATCCAATTTCGAAAAAGGGCCACAAATATTTCCTAAAGTATCATCTTGGTGCTTGGGGGGGGTCAACAGTGGGAGGGCTTCTAATGTCCTGGCCCCACTGGTGGACCTCCTGATGGCACTGGTATTTCTGGCCACTGTGGGATACAGAGTGTTGGACTGGATGGGCCTTTGGCCTGATCCAACATTGGCATCTCTTATGTTCTTATGTTCTTATGTTCTTATCAGAAATAAATTATCAGAAACGAATTTCAAAATTATCAGAAACATTTAAATGGTATCAATATGTGAACACTGAGTCCTGCAACCCTTTCCCCTCCAGAAAACCCTTACATACTAATTTAATGTGCATCCCACAAGAGATGTTCCTGGAAAGAGGAAGTACACTTCCAGGCCCACTGCCATGTTGTATACACAAGATGTCCAGTGGATGATTCTGAAAGGTAGCCCTTGAGCTCTGCCTTTCTTTTTATGTCATCCACAATTCATACTAAAAAGAACGTGGTGCTATTTTTAACCAAGTGTCATTTGTGCCATTGTCTCCCCATGTCCCACCCACCCCCACTTTGGATTAGCAGCTCCCCTCAGAACACAATAATATCGCAATCCAATCAAATATTTTTGGGCCAAACAATCATTTAAACAATGCACCATGTTGGAATTAACATTCCTCATCAGGCAGAGAAAATGTAAGGTTTTGGCGCTGACATTCAAAGCCCTAAACAGGCTGGGACCAGCATATCTACAGGACCACCTCTCCCAATATGTCCCTCAAAGAGCTTTGCACTCAGCTATTGACAAGCAGCTAGTGGTCCCCTGCCCATAAACCATTTCAACCCAGGCCCCAACCGGGTGAAACTCTCTGTCTAGTGAGACCCGGGCCCTGCGGGATCTGAAACGATTCCACAGGGCCTGTAAGACAGAGATGTTCCATCAGGCATATGGGCAGGGACAGTGACAGTGAAGAGTACTAACTTCTGTTCTTATGGTTCTGTCCCCTTTCACCCCTTGTACTGTTACCATCTGCAATTCTTTGATTTTATTGCCACTGTTGATGAAATGATTATTTTAATATTGTAAAATTAAGTTATTAACTATTTATTATGACGTACCCTGCTCTGCAGGGAAGGGCAGGTTAGAAATCCAAAGTATGTATGTATGTATGAATGTATGTATAAGGAAGGGAGGGAGAAAAGGAAGGGAGGAAGGAGGGAGGGAGGGAGAGAAGGAAGGAAAGAGGGAAGGAGGAGGGAAGGAAGGAAGGAGGGAGGGAAGGAGGGAAAATCAAGTTTTCCACCTTTTCACAACAGATACAGATATTATATAAACTAGGGGTGTCAAACATGTGGCCCATGGGCCAGATCTGCCCCCAAAGGGCATGTATCCGGCCCACAAGCAACTGGCTCTTGTCCATTTCCTTCTCCCACCAAAGGGCATGTATCCGGCCCACAAGCAATGGCTCTCGTCCATTTCCTTCTCCCACTCTCTTGCCTTCTTCTGCATCACAGCTTGTTTTGCCAGGCTTTCTAGATTGTACAGGAACTACAGAGCAAAGCCTCTCTTCCCTCTATTGGCTGAGGCTCCTCCCCCTCCTTCTCCCTTGGGGGAGGGAGGGAAAGAAAGAGCAAGAGCTTGCTTTGCCAGGCTCTCTCAATCACACAGCAGAGCTACTGAGCCAAGTCTCTCTTCCCTCCATTGGCTGAGTCTCCTCTCCCTCCTCATCCCTTGGGAAGGAAGAGAGGGGGAGGGAGGAAAAGAGTAAGAGCTTACTTTGCCCACTTCCCTCAATTACACAGGAGAGATACAAAGCACCTTTAAGACTAACAAAGTTTTATTCAAGGTATGAGCTTTTTGCCTTGCTAAACACACAAACACACATACAGTGAGTGAGAGAGAGAGAGTTGTTGGGCTCGTTATGCCAGGGATGTCCTGGGTGCAACTGGGTTCCCCTCCTCTTTTTCACTGTATTCATGATCCAGTCTTTCTCAGTAGGACAGTAATGTGAACTATTTAGATGAGGAATGACAACAAGCCAGTGAGGTTGATTAGGCAGATAAGCTGATGCTGGCCACTACACATTGCTGTCTCTCTATTCTTGCACTGTCTCATAGGAGTTGTAGTTATTTATCTGGGGAAGACTACAGTTTTGCAGACAAACACATAGCCCTCAGTCTGTGTCATGGTGCCTTCACATGTTCTTTACCAGCACACAAAGCAACTTATGTACAAAAGCCTGCAATGCCCAGCCATTTCATGTTTCTCACTGGGTCTTAGGCTCAGAGCACTAATTATGAGATTTCTGTAATAAATGTCAATACATCAAAAGTAGGTTTGCAGCTTACAGATACACACCTGAACAACACCTGAACAGCATACTCAAGATTGCTACAGCACATTGTCTCCAGATTTTGATGCAATAATTCAGTGCAAGAGGTATCAGAGACTGTTAAATAGACAAAATATTGCAGAAGTGCTTATGTTTTAAGCATGTTTTATTTTGTTTTTAAAAATATTTAATTGTGTTTGTCTATGTCTTTTATAAAGTTTATTATCTCCACTAACTGGCATTATATTTTATGACATACATGGCCCAGTCCAACAAGGTCTCATTTATGTCAAATCCAGCCCTCATAACAAATGAGCTTGACAGCCCTGATATAAACCATCTGGGAAAATTCTGTTACATTGACAGCTTGCCCTTTCATCAAAAATTTAGGACAGCATAACTGTAGAGATGCCCCAGTAGATCCTGGGGTCCAGGGTCCAGTTGCAACTTGATGCTACTGGGTGAGGGAGGGGGATCTAGAGTATCTAGATACCAAAGTTTGTGTTAAGTGGCAGATTCTGACTCCCGTTTCAAAAAGCAGATGCTTTAAAAAGCCAGGTATATTGTCTGAATCTACAAGTGCACAATGACCAAGATGGCTATTTGTCAAACAGAAGTTGAACTTCTCAATAAACTTTGATTAATATTATAATCCCTGTTGCTTAAGACATGGATGCTACCATAGCTTCTCCAGATTCTCCTTACTGTATTTTAAAATCTGAGCAAGTGCTTAGTAAGTATCAGGTTATAAACATGCATAGATGAAGCTGCCTTGTACTGAGAGACACCCTTAGTCTATCAAGGTCAGTCTCATCAACTCTGACTGGTTGTGGCTCTTCAGGATCTCAGGCAGAAGTCTGTCTCCTCACCTACTACCTGATTCTTTTTTAACTGGAGATTGATTGAACCTGGGATCTTAAGCATGCAAATGATATGCCCTGCCACTGAGGCTGAGCCATGGTCCACCCCTCATTTTATTTTACTTGTACACCTGTAATTTCATTGTATTTCATGTATTTAGCATTCTTCTGCTTTTATCTTCTCTAGACCTTAAATTAGATAGCTAAAACATTTGACTGAACAAAATAATTATAGGATGGGTCATAATTAAATTGATAGCCAGTAACTTGAATTGAACCCAGTAACTGATGTGCATCCAACGGAGTGACTGCATAATGTGAATACTATGCGTGTTCCACCTAGCTCCTAATAATAACCATCTGTGGCATTCTGCACCAAGTTGCATCTCTGAGTTGATTCTGACAGGAGACCTATGCAGAGGGCATTACAGCGCCATCCCCTGCTTCTTCTCAAAAGCATTTAAAAGATCCCTTTAAATGCTTTTGTGAAGATGCGGGGAGTCCATACACGCACCCCCCCCCCATTCTTCTAAAAAAACCTTCTCAAAAAATCCCCTTTAAGGAAGGGGGCAGAGCCCCCAATAGCCCCACTGTAGCTATGGGCCAGATGTTACTGTGTCATGGATTCAGGTAGCCAGAGCAGCTGAGTCAAGGTAGGAGGGTATCTTCCAGGCTAAGCAGAGAAGAAAGAAAGCATTTTTGGCAGCTACGTCAACTTGCTTCTCCACCCGTAATGTTAGATTCAGTATAACCCCTAGGTTCTTAACCAAATCAGCAAGAGTCAGCCAAAACTCATCAAAGGTGGGAAACACAATGTCATGCAAGATCTCAATCTTCTCAGCCAGCATTACTTCTGTCTTGTCAGGATTTAGTTTCAGTTTTTTCACTCTTAGCCATTTAACCACAACAGACAGGCAGCAATTCAGTACCTCTACCACATCAACAGGAGATTCAGATAAGTAGATATAGAGCTGGGTGTCATCAGCATAATGATGATAGCCAACCCCAGAACTACAGATGATTTGTTCTAGGGGCTGTATATAAAGATTGAAAAGCATGGGGGATAGGTTTGTGCCCTGTGGAACCCCAAAAGATTGGTCCACACTGACGACACCTGGTGTCTCTTTGAGTCCAGTCTGCGGAAGAATGATTTAAACCAATCACATCCCAATATCTACTTTTACCTCCAACTGGTTCAACAAGATAGCACGGTCTGTTGTATCAGAAGCTGTAGATAAATCCAGTAACAACAAATGAAGCCACCAGTTAAAACTACTAGGGCAGTCTCTGTGCCATAGCCCAGCCTGAAGCCAGACCGAAAAGGGGTCAGAGCAGATGAATTCTGTAAGAAGACCTGGAGTTGGTCTGCTACTGCTGTCTCAATTGCTTTGCAGATAAGGGACTGGGCAATAATTGTCCACAATGTTTTCCTGTAGGAATAGGTTTTTATATAGTGGATGGATAACCACCTCTTTTGAGTGGCCGAGGGAAGATGCCCTGAATTAGTGATTGATTTATTATAGAAACTAAGGGCTCATTGATGTGGTCCATATGCAATGTTAGCAGCCAGGATGGCCAAGACTCCAAGGCACAAGTACTGGCTTTCATGGATCCCAAGATCCTGTCAACATCCATCATAGAAACTCGGTCAAAATGATCCATAAATAAACCAGGTAATGTGTTAGGCATTTCTTCTGAATGACCTACGTGATCTCAACTGACATTTTTAAGCAATTATTCTGGTCAGTGAAATCAAGAACACTCAAATTATTTATACTGGGCTTCCAACCAATTAGCATTGTAGGTTGAAGATCAGTCAGTTCCTACGAAACCTTAGTTGCTTAAAGGTCATCTGCAGTTTTGTTCCAAAGGTCCCTTTCCCAAGGCTTCAATGGATTTAAAAGGGTAATTGTGTTCAGGATTGTGCTGCAAATCTCACAGTTGCCTATCAAGCCTCAATGATTGCACCATCTCTGTACGCAATTTATTGTATTGGCCAATTACCTTATTAAGCGGCTTTCTCTGATAATGACTATAATCCCACTTTCCTGCCATTTAATCTCATTACATTTAAAGATAGTTCATTGGCTCAGGGAAACCAAAATTCTTCACCTTGAAGCTCAACTTCTATGCTAGAAATAACATTTGCAAATATATTAACTTCACACAGATTGACTTCCTTTGCATAAAGCTGAATGACTGTGCTATGCCTAATATTTGGAATTGTGTGCCTCACCTCCTTCTGTTCAGCACTCTCCATTTCTCCTTTCATTTTGATGTCTGAAGGCCATTTCTCCAATTTCGCAAGGCCATTCTCCTGAGCAGGGGTCATTTCGTAGAAAAAGAGCTAGGGGGGCTCATTAGCATAACTCATTAACATATGCCACACCCCCTGACATCACCGGAAGTGTGTCCTCCCCACAGCCGGCGGTGACCTCCAGCGGGCACCAGCAGGGAGCTCCAGGCCCCGCCCTCCCGCACCTCACCCGGGGGGATGGCATCCCCCCGCGTCCCCCCCCAAATGACCCCTGCTCCTGAGTCACAATCATCTCTTCGAAGTGTTTGCATGTAAATCTGTGTCATATTTTATTTTGAACAAACTTTGTGTATGACCAGGTTTTAAACCATAACCATTTACAAAATAACTTCTCTGTCGCCTGAATCAGATGTATTCCAATGAGGAACAAAATAAATCTACTAATCTATTTTATTTTTGTCCCTTATGCAAGGACCTCACTATGGTGTACACAGTTCCTGTATTCACTTTATCATCACAACAAGTCTGTGGAGGTAGAACTATTTGGAATTTACTTAGCTTTGAAGCCTGTTTTGGTGACTACCCTAATGTCCTTTAGGCACCAGGTCAAAACATTTATTTTTACCTAGGCTGTTTTTATAGTCTGCTTATAGCCTGAAGACTGGTTTATGGACATCATTTCAAGGTGGTGAATGTTGTTTCGTAGTGTTTTTATGCCCCTGTTTCATATTGTGGCTTGTTTTATATGATTTGATTATGTTATCTTTAATTTGCCAGCCAGCCTTGAACAGCCTGTAGAGAAGTGGCATAAACATCTCATTAATCAATATAATCAATATGTGACTAGCCCAGAACATCTAGTGAATCTGTTGGCCTAGTAGGGATTAAACCCAAATCCTCTCTCTCCTAATCTGATATTATCCACTACAGGGATTATTTTCTACTCTACTGTCATTTCCAAACACATAAAGCACAAACATTAAGTGTGTTTGTCTGGCTGGGATGGGTCTCAATTAAACTTCATTGCTTTTGGCTTTCTTGACCTTTCGAGTATTTACTGAATAATTGACACTGACAGTGGTAGATTTCTCCTACAGATTAACAATGAATATGGTAAAAAAAAGGAGACAATCAAGGACAGAGAAATAAGAAGGGTTACTGCTAGGGCTCCCTCACTACAAAAAGCCAATCAAGGATATTCCAAGTGAGTAGGGTTGCCAAATGCGATCTTTGCCACAGCGGGGGACTCCCGGCTGGTGGCTGGAACGTGTGGCACACGGCGAGAGGCCCATGGGGCCCGCATCCGCCTCTGGGGTGGGGGTTTCCCCGCCCCCCCGGGGGACTTGGCAAGCCTACAAGTGAGAGATATGCTATAGAAAGATCTATACAAATTGAGGTAATTCTCACGGCTGTAGGATGGTATTTCTCTTGAAAACTCAGCGGAATGACTAGGGATGCCACTGATGATGGAAAATAACAGTATCATAATATGAATCCTAACAGCCTATAAGATTCATTATATTATTAGAAGGCAAACCCCAGAAATTATTCCTCCGTAATTAAAAAAGGAGTCTCTTCCAGCTGTTGTGCTGCTTCTGTTCCTACACTGTCAGCATTTATCAGAAGAAGAGAAGAGATTGGATTTATACCCCACCCTTCACTACCCAAAGGTGTCTCAGAACGGCTTACAAACTCCTTTTCCTTCCCCTCCCCACAACACCCTGTGAGGTAGGTGGGGCAAAGAGAGCTCTTGACAGAAACTGCTCTTTTTCAAGAACAGCTCTTATCAGAACTATGGCTTGCCCAAGGTCATCCAGCCAGGTGCAAGTGGAGGAGTGGGGAATCAAACCCGGTTCTCCCAGATTAGAGTCCGCACACTTAACCACTACACCAAACTGGGTGACAGATGCTGACCACCATGGTCAACGACCATTCAGAAGGTGATTCCTTTAATCTTTTCTTCAGTCTTTCAATAAAATTGCCCTGGATGCTGAGTCTGAGGGGGTTTTGATCAATATACAGTACCAGAATTCATTCATTACCATCACCGTCAAGTCACGACACCCTCCAAAACATCACATGACCTTTACAAAAGCAATTCTGGCTGCCACCTGTGTGGTAGGGCAACAATGCCGCTGCTACCCCTGCTTCCTCAGCCAATCATGGGGCAAGCCATTGTGACAGACAACAGAAGGAAGGGATGACTCTACTGTTGCCTGGGACTCACACCCAGATTACAATTCCAAAGAGGAGTGCAACTGTAGTTTATTGTCATTCTCCCTCTCTCTCAAGCACCCATGCACACGAGCTTCTTTTTTGGAAAACAAATATCACCACTATATAACACATAAAATAAATCATTAGTGTAAAATACTTTATCAAGGCTTTCCATTCTATTCAACGCTAAATTCCATCTTTAGCCATTTCTTTTGCATCTTGAGATTTTTTGCAAAGCTCTGAATTTTCACCGCACAGAACTTTCATTTGATAATCATGCTTCTGCCGCTTCAACATAGCTTCCCACATCTTGCCAAATGGGAACCTGCTTGTTGTAAACAAAGAAAGAGCTAACGGGAACACACACGGAGCTGCCTTGTACTGAATCAGCAAAAATGAAACCACAAGAACTGTACACAGTGCGCTCAATATTTCTTTAACGAAAACCGTAAAGTTGTAAATATGAATTGTACAAAAGTAATAATGATACATTTAAGTTGTAAATTCAGGTACATAATGATAGAAGATGACAATGACGGGATGGTAGTCTCCGGAATGCAATGCCGTTTCGACAAACGTCTTCTTCTAACCAAGAGTCTAAAAGCTTATAAATGATATAATCTCTCCTTATATATAATTGAATAGTGGATGCCAAAGTTCTAATTCTAAAATGCACTCCCTTAGTGTATGGCTGATGGCACTGCTCCTCAGCATATATCGCCACCAATCAGAAGGCAAAGCCCGGGTCCCGCCCACACCACAACTGCTGCCACAACCTGGTCTTTTGCATATGGAAGCTGATTGGACTTCAGTCCATTCCACACCTCAAACTCCCCCCCCCCACAAGGCAGTTGGAATTTTCAGTTGCATAACATACCTCATAGGGGAGAGGAGAATGGGTAACAATGGTTACCACTCTCCAGGTGAGGGCTACAGATAACTCAAACATACAAATGCTCTTCAGGTAGCAGAGATCAGTCCCTCTGGAGAAAACAGTGGACTCTGTCATTAAACCCTGCTGAGGTCGCCACAGGAAACTGACACTGTTTGCCCAAAGCCAGAGCACTCTCCCAGAGCCTCTTTCTAGATCCCGTTGTATTTATTTCCGCAACGGGCATTATTTCTAGTAACA
>NW_015176033.1:7419-16614 GCF_001447785.1 Gekko japonicus | reverse complement strand
ATTTCTGGGGAGCCCCTCCCTAAATCCCACATGGCTCCACCTCCATAGACAGTGTCAATGGCCTGTGATGTCACTGGCTCCTCCCTATGATGTCATTGGGCCCCAGTTCTTTTAATGACTTAGCATAGCAATGCCTCTGGCCCAGCCCCAGCCCCCCTCCCCGAAATTGGAAAGTCTACGCCTTTGTTCTTGCCCATCAAGGACTAAGGCTAAGCTCTGTTTGTCAAGACATCTGAACCACAGTCACCCTAAATAAAAAATCTTTAGTGGCTCGCCACTCCTTTTCTTACTGAAATTTTGTTATAATAGCATTTGTCTGCAAAGCCATCTAGCATCTATGGGGTTCATTCTGTTTTTAGTTTTTTGCAGCAAGTATAAGTTCAGAGTAAGGGGTTCAGTGGCTCAGAGGTTAAGATGCTGAGCTGCAGACTGGAAGGTCTGTAGTTCGGCAGTTCAAGACCCTAGTGCTGCATGACGGAGTGAGCTCCTGTCTCTGGCCCCAGCTCCTGCCAACCTAGCAGCTCGAAAGCAAGAAATTGCAAGTAGATAAACAGGGACCACTTCAGTGGGAAAGTAACAGCATTCCGTGTGCCTCGGCGTTTAGTCATGCCGGCCACATGACCACAGAAACGTCTTTGGACAGCACTGGTTCTTCGGCTTGGAAACGGAGATGAGCACTGCCCCCTAGAGTCGGATTCAACTAGCTTTCGAGCAAGGGAAACCTTTACCTTTACTTTATAAATTCAGAGTAATGAAAAACATCCTAAAATTCTACAATTTATATTTCATGTTTCATTTTTAGGGAAGTGATTCAGGGTCCACTCAAGGCATATAAAGCATATTCCCCCCCCCCCAAGTTCTCCTGTAAGTTACAGAACATCCTGATTGACTCCACAGTTCAGGAAGTTCAACAGAGTTTTGTCATTGTAAGCTAGAGTAGCATAACAGAAATCAAACAAAAAGAGAACCTGTTTCTTTCACCCTGATATGATTTATGGTTTACTTAACTACTGCATTTACACCTCCTCTTTCTCCATAATGGGGACCCAAAGCCACTTACATAATTCTCCTTTTTTTCAAAACAACCCTGTGAGGTACATTAGGCTGCAGGTGTGTGACTGAGCCAAGGTCACCTAGCACCTAGTGTGGATTTGAATGTGGGTCTCCTAAATCCTAGTCCAATGCTCTAACCACTACACCAAGCCAGCTCTCTATTCAATTTGGTTATGGTAGCTTTGTGACTGTATTATTTATTTAAAACGCTTCTGTGCCACCTTTCCACCTGTCGGGGTCCCCAAGTGGTAAACATTAAAATATCATTTAAAATACCAACATATAAAAAATACTTTAAAAAATTAAATAAAACACATAAACACATAAAGGCACATAAAGGCACACAAATAGGCAGCAGGAGTTCAGATTTAGGCCTTAAAGGCATGCATTTTGTAAACTACGAAAGCAAGGCTGATAACTCAAAAACAGTACTTCTATAACCCTTTCAACTTAAAAAACACACTGTGCAAGACAAGGAGATTCAACTAGGCTTACCAAGTACTACTGAGAATCGGCGGGGGACACATACTTCTTCTCAGGACCATTCCTGCGTGGAAAACAGACGCGCCGCACCATGCCATCGCCAGTTTCCAGCCCCATGGCCAGAACGTCGCCCAGCGTCACTTCCTGGCGACGGCATGGTGTGGCGTGGGTGTGTTACAGGGAGGAATGTTCCGGCCAGGGACCATGTGTCCCCCGCCGATTCGCAGTAGGTACTTGGTAACCCTAAATTCAACCGTGGGAGAATTCCTGCAGGGTGGGTCTTTCCCAGCTTTATTTTCAAGACAAAGGCAGAATTCTTCCCAAGAATTCCTGGGACCCACTTGCTTCTTCTCCAAAGCATCATTCCCCCAACTAAATAGCCAGTCCCAGCTGCCTTCCAACTTATTCGAACAGGGACTGCTTCAGAGTGCCTGTGAGGCATCTCCTTTGTGTCTGCAGGGAGCTGTCATGCAGAAATATCTGTCTCCACCACAGCAAGATGCCTGGCTCGCAGCCTCTCAGAACTCTGTAACTGCCTCAGCTCCCATGACAGCCATTTTGGGGTGGTGCCAACTCCTCAGTCTCAAATTTCCCAAAGTACCCCAGAGGCTCAAAAAGACTGTCCTAAGTTATATACTCTTTTTCTTAGTATTTTATTTTCCAAGTCTTTTTACAATTCGGTTCTTGGGCTTATCATGAACTGTGCTTTAGTTATGAGATATATTATGTAATATATTGTTGTTCTGAACTATTTCCATTCTTGTGTAAGTGGTTCTGAGGGTTTTTTTTAATGAGTAGAATAAAACTGTAAAAAGCAATCAAACAACTTCACCAGAAATGCTATTTTTAATTAGTGCTTTATGTACAAAATCGTTATGTCAGCTCTTGCCATGGCAGACTGCAAGGACAAGTTATCTACAAATACTTACTGATTACTCTGAAAACATATGCTGATGAAAAAAATGCATATGTAGAGTTTTCTGTATGAGACAGAATAGCAAATTTATAGTGCAGTCTTAAGTAGAGTTACACCATTCTAAAACTATTCTAAAACTCTGGAAGGCCAGATACTGAAGCTGAAGCTCAAATACTTTGGCCACCAAATGAGAAGGGAGCACTCACTGGAGAAGACCCTCATGCTAGGAAAGACTGAAGGTCAAAGAAGAAGGGGATGGCAAAGGATGCGATAGTTAGACAGTGTTATCGAGGCAACAAACATGAAATTAAGCAAACTCCGGAGCACAACGGAAGACAGGAGGGCCTTGCGTGATGTGGTCCATGGGGTCATGAAGAGTCAGACTCGACTGTGCGACTGAACAACAACAAAAACTATATTATTATTATTGTCATCGTTGTATAGCATTGTGTGTAGTATAGCCAGGAGATCCTAAGATTGTCTGGCAGAAGTTCTAGCTTTTTTAGTGTTATACACCACTAGGCGGTGAGCCAGACTTGTTTTTAAGGCAAGAGACATTTCAGAGGTGATTTGCCATTGCTTGCCTCTGTATCACACCCCTGATATTCCTTATAGGTTGCTCATCCAAATACTAGCCAGGGCTGACCTTGCTTAGCTTTCCAAGATCTGACAATATCGGGCTACCCTAGACTATCCAGATCAGGGCTCTAAAACCACTGACTTCAACTGATATAGCAGAGTATAACCCTGCTTAGGACAGCACTGTCACGGGCTGGGGTGCCAGTCAAAGGGAGTCTAGAACAAGCCAAATTCAGGAGCCAAGAAGACAGTAAAGGTAAAGGTTCCCTTGCTCGAAAGCCAGTCGAATCCGACTCTAGGGTTGCGGTGCTCATCTCCGTTTCAAAGCCGAAGAGCCAGCACTGTCCGAAGAAATTTCCGTGGTCATGTGGCCGGCATGACTAAACACCAAGGTGCACGGAACGCTGTTACCTTCCCACCGAAGTGGTACGTATTTATCTACTTGCAATGTCTTGCTTTCGAACTGCTAGGTTCAAAAAGCCAAACCAGGGTCAGGAGCCAGAAACACAGAGCCAAGTCCAAATCACTAACCAGAAACATAGTCCAAAGCCAAACTGAGGTCAGGAGCCAGGAACACAGGGCCAAGTCCAAAAGCAGGGGGTCCAAAGGTCAGGATGTAAGAGCCGAGCCGGAGTGGATGCTAGCAACATAAAGCTGACTTGTTGCTTCCACAAAAGGTACTGCCCAGAGTGTGGAATTAAATGCTGCTACCAATTAGCCAGGTGCATGATCGGCCAGGCTCCTGTCAGAACTTTGGGCTGGCTGAGCATCTCCCTTGTAGCCTGGCCTCTCTTCATCTGCTTGCTAAGTTTTGTTGCAGTCACTCCCTTAAACAAGTCACACATGGGGGTGAGTCAGGAGGACTTTCAGCTTGCAGTTCTTCCTTCTTATTTGGGCCAGGTGAGAAGACTGCTCTTACAGGCACTTGCCAGCTATCCTCCTCTGCTGCTTCAGAGGGGCCAGCTGTGGTTTCTGCAGGCTCTGTCAACTCATCCTCATCCATGCCCATGACAAGCACTGTAATCCTAGCAAACTAATTAACAGATACCCCAAATTCTGCGTTGACTTCAAAACAATGGCTGTTTGGTAAAGTGTTAGTATGGCTCCAGTCATGAGGAGAATTAGCAACGTGCACTGTTCACTCCCTTGCTTCCTTTCTCCCAACAAAAACAACACCTTTAATATTACCTTCCATGTAGGGTTGCCAGATCCCCCAGAGGAGGTTGGGGTCCCGAACTCCAGGACCCACTGCCTCACCACCAATCACTGGGCTGGTGAGGGGGGACTTACTCAGAAAAAGAGCGAGACCCAGTTGATGTTGCAGAGATATGTCTAGTCCCTTCTGATGTGAGCCAGAAGTGACTTCATCACATCAGTGAATTTGGGGTGACACAATGGTATTTGGACAAAAACTCTCTGATAGAAGCCAAACTTACCACAGAGTTTTAGCATGGCACCCCAATATCACTGTGTGATGACATGGCTTCCGGGTCACGGTGAAATATAACTCTAAATCAGGAAAATCTAAACCACTCTCTGTGCTGGCTCTGGCCAGTTGCCACGAATACACTACACCAGGTATGTCCAACAGGTAGATCACGATATACCAGTAGATCGTGGAGGGGTCAGAGGTAGATCACCAGCCCCACTTGGTCTCCTGGTATAAAATAAAATAAAATATGTTTGCAGTTCTTTCTGGATCTTCGTCTCTCTGTTTTGTTTTTGCTTATTTTGCTTACCAGTAAATTACAGAAGGTGCATTATAAATGGGGGGGGGGGGCGGGGGAACCCAACTTTAGTGGGTTAAAATCTAATTTGAAACTTTATTTTCATGGTGGTAGATCACCAGCACTTTTGGCCAGAAAAAACAGATCACTACCTGTTCACAGTTGGACATGCCTGCACTACAGTGAAGCAAGATGCAAAGTCCAAACAAAGCCGAGAAACAGTACCAGGCGTCAGAATGCCCGGAGATCAATCAGAGTTCTCAGGAGTGAAGAGCGGAGGCTGGCAGCCGGGACAAGGTTCAAGATTGCACGGTTGCGTCCACATTGAGGCAGATGAGTGTGGTTGCTTATAACCGGATCCTCCCTTCCCTGGGAGGCAACCTGCAAAGATTCATGGCCCCTCACATTGCCTTTGCAACAGCTGAAGTCTGGCACTTCTCCATTTCTCCTGCACCTCCAGATGCTGGCATGTCCTGCATCTGGGACATTCAGGTGAGTTAGGTGGGGACTCTGGCCTCAAGGTGTCTCCAACTGGGGGTGCTGGACCAGACTCTGGATCAATCTCTTCTTCCAACTGCACTTCAGGCTCTTCACCTTGCTGCCCCTCCTGCACCGATGCTGGAGCTTCTTCTCCCTCAGGTGCTGGCAAAGGCTTCTCTTTTGGGCTGACTCCAGAGGAGGCTGGGTTGCTCCATGCCTCTTCCTCGTCTGAGGAGTAGTCAGCCTTGGCACCCTCATTGGAAGCTCTCTGTAGAGTTGTGGATTTGATTCTGGGTGTCTTACAGGCCCAAATGCATTGATTAATTGACTTCTGTCATTTGGTTAGATCAGCTTTAGAGATGTGCAATGGAATGGCTCGAAATAAAAAGAGGTATTGAGGTAGAACAAAACTTTTAATAACACTTAATCTGTTTTTCCATGAGAAACCCATGGCATTCCATTTCCTCTTTCTCTCTTTTTAGTATTCTGAAATACTATTGTAAAATTGCATGTTACTAGGTCTTTCAGAACAGAAGGAATTTGTACTCCCATGCATCTCCATTGAGAATCTACCCATGAGTAAGGGAAGTTTGCCTATAGCTTATCTTTCATATAAGTTTGCCTATAGTTTATCTTTCATATTGGAATTATGCAAGATTTTTCTAAATTGACTTTGAGCTCAGAAATTTGAAAAAATGTTCTGAAATAACCCTTATAGTTTTGTTTTGTTTTTTTGTAATAATAATTTTATTAAAATATTTTCGTGAAAAACGAAACAACCATGGCCCCGGTCACACGGGCCGGATATTGCGGGGGGGAGGCGTGGCTGTTTGCCCCGCAGCGAAATTATGCGCGACTGCGCAATCAGGCATCCCCTCGCGGTCCCGTCGAGGTCCCATGGTTAGGGGAGAGGTGTCAATCACATGACGTGCCAAAGAAGCGGCGCGGCACGATGGGGTTGTGGCGTTTTTAAAAATTGAACCGGAAGTATGCACATGCCCCATTGGGTGCTTGTGTGCATCCCTGGAGACTTTAAAAAAAACACCTTTTCTCAATGGGGCATGGGCGGGCGCCGGATACCACCAGAAACTCGATCAGATGCCCACACTTGCCCCACGGTTTCCGGAAACTAGTACCTCCGAGGTACTAGTTTTTAACCATGCATCTTCGGCGGGAAGCCTCGGGTTTGCCACAGGAGCTCTACGCTTCCCATATGTGGCGGTGAGATTGCGCCCGGAAAATCTGCCTATCTTCCATCACAGTAGCGTGGCTACTGCTCCGTGTGACCGCAGCCCATGATAAACATAACTTTGAAACAGTCAGGTAAAGCTTGCTAACTGTGCCATAAATGGAATGTTAACTAGAAGACTACATTGACTTGTATACATTTCACTTATTGCAATTTAGAAGTGCAGTTGATTCTGGTAATGTTTATTGTTAGGAATGACCTCCCTATCAGTTAGATAGGACACTATTGGAAACCAAATTGCATGAAAAAACTTCTGTTGTCTGTCGATAGTGTTGTCGTTTCCAATTGGAGTAATTTTGCCGTGCACAAAGTGTTCCCAGAGCTTATTCTGCCATCTTTGGGTAGTTGGACCGGAAGAATCTCTCAATTTCTGCACAATGCAAATTCTGGCAGTCGCTATTACGGTTTACACTAAAGTGTTTTGTGTTTTATTTTCAGGAATGTCGGACCAGGCTTCTAACAGGAATATTTCTGGATTGAAAGGTAAGTGGCGTCCCGTAATTAGACTGATCTGTGTAGAAATTTGTTTCCAGAAGTCATTTATTACTGTGCAGTGCTACCAACAGTGGATATAGTCTGCTACTAGGCCACATTTCTTCCAACAATGCTTTTGTAATGTCGGGTTAATTCTGTGTAGCCGTGCCAGGGGCAAGTACCAATGGTGTAGGACTTTAAAAGAATTAAACCTGATGCTAAAAATTTTCAAGGTGATGTTTGAGGATTTCAGGATACCATCCCAAATGGTTGGATGTAGACGGTCTCGACAGTCCTGCTGCCATAGTGTTTGTGTCCTAGGGGAGACTGATTCTGTGGTTGACAGCACCATCTTATACAGCTTAGAGATCAGGCCTTTCGTTCCAGACCTGTGTTTTAATAGTCCTTCAAATTTAGAGAGGGGCTTCGCATAGTCTTTGGACTTGAGATAGGCATTAAGCAGATGGGATACCTGCAGGTACTGGAACCAAGGTATTTTTTCACCTATCATTTTTTCCAATTGTAACTTTGTGTGTATTTTCCCTTTGTTGATCAGATCAGCAAAATGGGTGAGACCTGCTGCCCTCCAGGTTTTGAAGGCTTTATAGTCTTTTCCTGGTGCAAACCAACTTTGGTTATGAAAAGAAGAGAATTGTGATTTCTCCCCCCCCCCCGTTTCCCCCCATATTTTTCACACAAACATTTCCTTAGATTACATAGATTTTTAGAGTTGTTAATTCAAATTACATTCCTTATACAAATTATTCAATATTTGCTTCTTTATTAAACTGTTACATGTTTTATCCAGTTATATACCCTGAACCATCTTTTATTCTGACATTTTTTGGTCTTTATCTTGGAGTAATAAACTCAAGTTATCCATTTGAGCTAGCTCTAAGAGTTTTGAAATTAAGTCCTCTTTTGAGGGTATTTTATCTGTCTTCCAATTTCTGGCCACCAATATTTGTGCCGCTGTTGTGATATATACTATTAAATATATATCTTGCTTTGTGTAACTTTTTGGGACCATATTCAATATTCTTTGTTAAGTCTCCATTTACTAATACCTTAGCATACTGTGTTGAGTATATTGCCTTTATCATGGACCAAAAATAACTTCCACAGTCCGCTATATCTAGTTTTTGTAGCAAAATATTCCATGATAAGTTGTCAAATGCTTTTTCCGCATCAAGGAACATCAATACTACTTCTTTTTCCAGATGTGATTCGTAGTATTCTAATACGTTAATAAAGGTAAAGGTTCCCTTGCTTGAAAGCCAGTCGAATCCGACTAGATATTTTCTTTATAGGAAATGGCCCTCATGAATTTAATAGATTTCCATATTGTATCCAATTGTTCAATTTCCATCTCCTTTCCCATATCCTGCATCCATGAAATCGTAGCAGATTTAATGTTTTCATCTAACTCATAATCGTCTAGAAGGAACCTATATAGCTTCTGAATTAATCTGTCGCTGGAAGATAACCAAATCTTATCCAGTTGATTGTTCCTATCATCAAAGCAACTTAATTTATCTTTACCATATCTGTCTTGTAGAAGGGTTCGCTCCCACCAGGATAACATAATTTGATGTTCACTTCTCAATTTCTCCTCTGTTTTTAAAATGTTGTTCTTTTCTAATAATATATTATAATTGACTATTTTATTTGTTGACAAAAGTGAGGGCTTTACAAAAGCTTCCAATGGTGATACCCATCTAGGTATTTTTCTATAGAACCTCTCTTTTAAGTAAGTCCAAACTTTACTTAAAGCTCCTCTTAGTACATGATGACTAAAGATTGAGTGTATTTTTTCTTTTTCGTACCATACATACAAATGCCAACCCATATAAAGGTCGTGACCTTCTAGGGTCAACGTTCTAGTGTCCTCCAACACTATCCATTCTTTTATCCAGGTTAGAGCCGCTGCCTGATAATATAATATTCAATTTGGTACATTCATCCCTCCTTTTTCTTTTCTATCCTGTAAAACTTTCCATTTATTCTTGCTCTTTTAGGGTGCCAGATAATTTTTCTAGTAATCTTATCTAATTCTATTAGAAATTTTGAATTCTTTAAAATGGGAATATTTTGGGCTAGAAATAAGAATCTCGGAAGTATATTCATTTTTATCGTCGCTATTTTACCCATCAACAATAACGCTATATCTTTCCATCTCAAAAAGTCATTTTTTTATGTCTTCTAGTAACTTATAGTAATAATCCTCGATTAAA
>NW_015176033.1:2038-6702 GCF_001447785.1 Gekko japonicus | reverse complement strand
CAACTGTCTTGGGGGGGGGGGAGTTTGAGGTGTGGAATGGAGTGAGGTCCAATCAGCTTCCATATGCAAAAGACCTTGAAACGCTGGGCGGGACTGCACAAAGCAGCCAGTCAACCCAGCCAGCGTCTTCTGAGTGGCAGTTCTTCCGGCCAAACACTAAAGGAGTGCATTTTGGAATGTTGGACTACGGCTTTATATATAAGGAGAGCTTGTTAAGAAACACTTAGAACAAAATCTTCTCCAAAATTGGAGAACTGGTTTGAAATGATAAGGCTGCAGTCCTCTAACTGCTTACTGCAAAACAATTCCACTTAATTCACTAAGACTAATGCTGGTGACTTCAGGCCTCCTGCTTCAATGTATTTAATAACTATGCAGGTTAATGACCCCTAAGAAATTCTTTAACTTAAAAAGATTTTACATTCAGTAAAAGAAAAAAGGGATGATAGCAATCTTTGTAGATGTTTCATGACCATTAACTTTTGATGTAAAGTTTATACATATTCATTATAACTTAGAAGCTGGAAAATCTGACCCTCACATTGCCTTACATACAATACAGTCTCCATATCCTCAATACAGTCTCCATATCCAGGGGGGAATTGGGTTATTTTAGTTGTCTGGCTGGAAGATTTCTAAAGGTTTTTAATCAATGAGTGGCCCAATCCTAGGAGGATCAGCAACACTGCTTAGCATACTACGTTTTTAAAAACCTTTTTATGTCCTGTCTTTTCCCAACAAGCTGTCACTTTTATGAATAAATAAATAAATTTAATCAGTTCTGAAAGCAGTCTTGAAATACATCATAGCAGAATCAGAGCAATGCTGCACATCGGAAACGTATTGAATCAGGGGCACCAACCAGTGACCCTGGGCGGAATGAAGCTCCCAGCAAAGCAATTATTCCTGGCCCCTGGCTGGCCCTTTAAAGTTTTAATCAAGATGCTTCCACAGCTGCACTGTCAAAGAAAAAGACAGTTGTTCTAAAATAAGATGGGTGGCCTTCTGTAGTTGTAGAAAAGAGCAGGAGTCCAGTAACACCTTAAAAACTAACAACATTTGTGGCAGGGAGTGACCTTTCGTGAGTCTCTGCTTACCTCTTCAGCGACTCACAAAAGCTCATACCCTGCCACAAATTTTGTTAGTTTTTAAGGTGCTATTGGACTCTCGCTCTTTTCTACTGTCCTAAAATAGTTCCACATTCCTTGCGTAGGCTATATTTTGAGAGAGAGAGACTATTGAGAGAGAGGGGGGGTACTGAGAGAAAGAATTAGGATTTTGCATCTGTTTTAAAAAATAAACGCAAAATGAAATGAATTAGATCCATTCATTTAATTTGTTTTTTACAACAGAACCAAATGGGAAAAATAAATGAGAAATGAATGAAAAATATTATTTTTCACATTTCCTCCCAATCGTTCTTCTGTTGCTTTACATTGGAAATTGAAAGGATTGCAATAGAGCAATTTTGTATTGGAAACATTGGCTGGAACAGCACGAAATGGTCACAGAAAGGTTACAGGGAGTGGTGTAAAGAATGAGAGTAGTTTTGACATACCAGGAACTTCGTCAAATTGCAACACAGAAATATTTGAGCAATTAGGAGTCTGTACAATGTACACCTTTAAAACATTCTTTGTCCTATTCTTCTAAAATCTGTCAAGTATGATACCATTAGGGAGTAGTCGAAAGTCTGAACATTTTGTACCTTGTAGACACAAAACACCAACGGTACACCCGCTGGTCTCCTACTGAAACCAGTGAAAAATGAATGGCTAAAGCAAAACTGAATGAACTATTTACTATTTACTAATGAGAAATGAAATAAATGTGATTAAAACAAATGAAAAATGAGACTAATGTGGTCTTTAGAACAAAAATAAACAGAAAAATGAAACATTTTTCCCCATGCAAACACACCTTACGTATTTCGGGCACAAATCAAGAGGACCTTGACCCATTCTCTTCTTGTTTATCTCATAAAGGTGAAAGCTTTCATTAAACCATAGTGGACTGAAAAAGAAAAGGCCCAATTAAAATGTGATATAGTAGCTGCTGAAAGCCACTTTTAGGTGGGTGAATCTCCACACATCTATCATCACTTTTTATGAATAAGGAACATATGATTTGGCATTATGTGGAATATGCCTGTAGGGCTACCACCTGGAATGTAGTAAAAGCAGCAGCAGTCCGGACTGGGGAAATGGTACTTTGGAATGGGGCCATTCCAACAACATGGTCCACTGTTTGTGTGTGTGATACTAGCAGGGAATGCTCCAACCCATGTGGAACCACTTATTGGCAGCATTTCAAACACGCCTTAGTTCAGTTTAGTGAATTTCACAAAGCTTTAATGAAGACCAGTGTATTTGCATTAGGGGGAAACAGAAGACTGTTTTTCACAAGGGGTGGAGAGAAACTATTTTGCACGTTAGTATTAATCATTTGCCAGAGGCAAGTGTTTTATTTTGCATTCTGGAAAGGTAGGAGTGCTGTTACTGCCCATTAAAAGGGGAATTCAGGCAGAGATGGCCTCATGGGAAAGTAGAGACTGGCTATTACACTGAAGCGAGATATCGCTCTTCCTATACAATTATTGGAAGTGCCACTTGTCCCTAGCTAAATTAAACAGTTGTAGAGACCAGCCACATCACTTCAACTTATATCAGTACATTTTCTCTCTGTACTGAATGATCTTTTACAAGTATAGATTCATAACAAGCAAAATATGTCATGTTTTTACTGTAAAAACATATAGCCTGTTATTTTCCAGCAATTTTAACAGCAGGTGTCTGACCCTGTAAAGACCAAGAACTTACAAACAATGTGGTGCATGCCCCAAGAAACAACATTTTGAATCAAGCCACCAGACATGGGAAGTTAAGATCTAATAACAGCCCAATGAGAACTACAACTATGAAATTCTAAGCAGTTATAAGATTTTATTCCACACTA
Organism: Gekko japonicus; assembly: GCF_001447785.1. Taxonomy (NCBI): domain Eukaryota; kingdom Metazoa; phylum Chordata; class Lepidosauria; order Squamata; family Gekkonidae; genus Gekko; species Gekko japonicus. The sequence continues at coordinate 3,747 of NW_015176033.1, read as the reverse complement.
AGCACAAAGACACGTAAGAAGAAGAAGAAGAAGAGATTGGATTTATACCCCGCCCTTCACTTGGAGTCTCAGAGCGGTTTACAAACTCCTTTCCCTTCCCCTCCCCACCACAGACACCCTGTGAGGAGGGTGGGGCTGAGAGAACTCTGGCACAAACTGCTCTTTTTCAAGAACAGCTGTGCCAGAGCTTGTGACTGGCCCAAGGTCACATCAGCAGGTGCAAGTGGAGGAGTGGGGAATCAAACCCGGTTCTCCCAGATTAGAGTCCGCACACTTAACCACTACACCAAACTGGCATATAGTGGAATTATAATAATGCTGTATGCCTGGGAGAAACAGGCATCGTTTTCTTGAAGGTTTCATTATGAAAGGCATGATATTCTCTAAGGACAAACGAAGTGGGCATCAAGGTTTTCTTGTATGTGACATGCTGGGCTAAAACAATAGATATTTTCTGAAATTGTTTGGGGAAGTTTCATCCAGAAGTATTATTTAAAAAACAAAACAAAAACCTGCTACCCATAACCTTAACACATCCAGAGATTTCTGTTTCATTTTTGCTTGTCCTTCATGCTAACATGACCTCAGTTTCAACTGTCAAGATAATGCATACCTTTTATGCGACAATACAATTCAGTAAGATAAAGATGGTCTCCAGAGCACTTAACTTCACACACTTCTGATTTCCACTACAGTCCAAAGAACTGCTTACTTACTCAGGATTAGCTATACTGATTTGATTGAATTACTTTGGGGTAACCAACCAGTTACCCAAGAAAATAATACCTGGATCTGTCATGTATACACCCCCTTTCTTACTTAAAACAAGAGCTTCCCCACTTCCCATGCCACTGCTAAAGTCTATTATATCATGTAGCATGCTAGAATCTAGTGACGGGAGATTTAAGTAGATTTAAACTGGATTTTTTAATGCTGAATTCAATATTCAGCATAAATCAAGGACATATTTATTTAGGGGAAAGGACTATAATATCAGGCATATAAGAAAAAAAAACAAATAATTGTTCTAGCTTTGATATCGAATGATGAAGGAACAGGATATATGTATTATGTCTTTGGATTTCCATGTGCATTTAATTGCACACACATGAATTATTATTACTGTCACATGATAACAAGCAGGTTAGGGTTGCCAGACAAAGGCTGGCAGCCCCTGGGAGCTTTTGGGAGTGAGGAAGGTAGCGAATTGTGTGCAATGTTAACATCAATTACACCATCTCAGGCTTATTCACTGGCTCATCTTCTAATGTTGTATATGCCATTAAATGCCAATAATGCCCTTCAGTTATCTACATAGGACAAACAGGTCAAACCCTATGCCAAAGGATAAATGGACACAAATCTGACACCAAGAATTACAAAACTGAGAAACCTGTAGGAGAACATTTCAATTTTCCAGGGCACTCAATGGGGGCCTCTAAGTAGCTCTTTTATTGCAAAGGAATTTCGGAAACAGACTGGAATGGGAGACTGCTGAGTTACAAGTTATTACAACACTAAGGACAATGGAACCCCCAGGGCTTAACAGAGATATTGACTTCTTATCTCACCACACACGCAAAGTCATTCTGTTCTTACTCATACCCACTGGACTCAAAATTTGTTCTGCTGCTTCAGACCAACACGGCTACCCATCTGAATTTTTTGCACAATTCTGCAACTTCACTTCCTGGAACTGGAAGTGACAT
>NW_015176033.1:0-1668 GCF_001447785.1 Gekko japonicus | reverse complement strand
TCCCTTCTTTTCCTCTCTTTTCCTCCTTTCCTTCTCTCCTTTCCCTCTTTCTTTCCTTCTTCCCTTCTCTCTTTCTTTCTTTCCTGCCTTCTTCTCTTCTATTTTTTCCTCCTTTCCCTGTTTCCCTCCTTTTTCCCTTCTCTTTCTTTCCCTCCTTCTTTCCTTCTGTTTCTTTCCCTCTTTCCTTCCTTCTTTACTTCTCTCTACTCTCTCTCTTTCCTTCTGTCTTTCCTCCTGTGGCCCAACTCTAGTGAGAAGGGGTTTAAAGTTTAAACCCCTTCTCTCTTCGCTCCCCCCCCCAAGGGAAGGGGAGGGGAGGCTTTAGAAGATGCCTCCCCCCCTTTTGCTTCCCCTTCTGCCATCACTTCCGGTGATTTCAGGGGGTGTGGCATATGCTAATAGCCCAGTAGCTCATTAGCATGCCATATGCTAATGAGCTCCTGCAGCTTTTTTTCTACGAAAAGACCCCTGCTTAAAACAAGAGCTTCCCCACTTCCCACGCCACTGCTAAAGTCTATTATATCATGTAGCATGCTAGAATCTAGTGACGGGAGATTTAAGTAGATTTAAACTGTATTTTTTTAATGCTGAATTCAAAATTCAGCATAAATCAAGGACATATTTATTTAGGGGAAAGGACTATAATATCAGGCATATAAGAAAAAACAACAAATAATTGTTCTAGCTTTGATATCGAATGATGAAGGAACAGGATATATGTATTATGTCTTTGGATTTCCATGTGCATTTAATTGCACACACCTGAATTATAATTACTGTCACATGATAACAAGCAGGTTAGGGTTGCCAGACAAAGGCTGGCAGCCCCTGGGAGCTTTTGGGGGTGAGGAAGGCAGCGAATTGTGTGCAATGCTAACATCAACTACACCATCTCAGGCTTATTCACCGGCTCATCTTCTAACGTTGTATATGCCATTAAATGCCAATAATGCCCTTCAGTTATCTACATAGGACAAACAGGTCAAACCCTATGCCAAAGGATAAATGGACACAAATCTGACACCAAGAATTACAAAACTGAGAAACCTGTAGGAGAACATTTCAATTTTCCAGGGCACTCAATGGGAGCCTCTAAGTAGCTCTTTTATTGCAAAGGAATTTCGGAAACAGACTGGAATGGGAGACTGCTGAGTTACAAGTTATTACAACACTAAGGACAATGGAACCCCCAGGGCTTAACAGAGATATTGACTTCTTATCTCACCACACACGCAAAGTCATTCTGTTCTTACTCATACCCACTGGACTCAAAATTTGTTCTGCTGCTTCAGACCAACACGGCTACCCATCTGAATTTTTTGCGCAATTCTGCAACTTCACTTCCTGGAACTGGAAGTGACATAAGGGTCACTGCAATGCTCTAGCAGTCCCCAAAATCTCTATAGTTAGTGACATCACTTCTGGTTATACGATGATACTTTTTCTTCCACAATTTCTCCTGCTGCTATACCAGGCAGCAGTGGACAGCAGAGAAGAGGGGGTGGGAGTTTCCTGCTACAGTGGGAAACGTCCCCTAAAGCAGGTCTCTGTAGCAGAAGGCAACCCCCAAAAGGTATGCAGAGTAGATAATAATAAGCAGGACAAGACTTTTTATTATTACTGTTTAAAACATTTCTAGGCCACCTTTACATCCACTTCAGGATACCC
>NW_015176032.1:359042-365085 GCF_001447785.1 Gekko japonicus | reverse complement strand
GCTGCCAAGGCTTCTCTTCCCATGCCGCCACTGCCACCAGCAGCCACAGTTCCCATTGGTAAGTGCTTTCTCTGTGCATGCGCAGGGAAGGCTCTTTTACTTTTGGGGGGATTTAAGTATCCCCCCTACATTTTTTTTCAACTTTTCAGATTTTTCTGCACATCTGGGGATTGCCCCCTAGGTGCCCCCGATGTGCAGATTTAGATATCTGCACACAGGCGGCACCTTGACTATTAGATATATAGATATCTCCGGTACCTGGCCTTACATTTTATGACACACGTGGCCCGGCCCAACAAGGTCTCATTTATGTCAGATCCGGCCTTCGTAACAAATGAGTTCGACACCCCTGCTCTATGGCATTATATCATGCTGTGGTCCTGCCCCTCCCCAAACCCTCCCCAAACCCTCCCCTCAAATCTCCAAGAACTCCCTAACGCAGTCGTGACTAGCCCAAGGACTAACACACTTTCTCACACTTTCCACTAATTTATTTGAGAAGAAACCACACCGTTGACAGTTACTAGCAGATCCAGGGTCAGAAGAGAGTCTGTGGATGGGTGGCAATATTTTAAATGATTTTTTTGTGGGAGGAGAGTGGAAACCAGAGGGGGGAGAGAAGCAGGGATAAGGATTTCTGCGAACAGGTATGGTTAAAATCTTCCCCCTGGAATTATTGACAGCTACTGGGGCGAGCTGTATCCGCTTCCTTTATAGTCCACCTTCCTCACTGAGACTTAAAATGGATTACGAAATTAGAAGACTGCCTGCATTATAATTTTTTTCAAAAATTGTACAATGTGAAAAAATTAAAAATTAGAAAAGAATACAACCCAAAAAGGAAGGCCAAGCGCCGAAGAATAGATTCTTTTGAACTATGGTGCTGGAGAAGACTCTTGAGAGTCCCTTGGACTACAAGATCAAATCAGTCAATCCTAAAAGAAATCAACCCTGACTGTTCCCTGGAAGGCCAGATAATGAAACTGAAGCTCAAATACTTTGGCCACCAGATGAGAAGGGAGCACTCACTGGATAAGACCCTGATGCTGGGAAAGATTGAAGGTCAAAGAAGACGGGGACGGCAAATGATGAGATAGTTAGACAGTGTCATAGATGCAACGAACATGAAGTTGAGCCAACTTCAGAGGATGGCGGAAGACAGGAAGGCCTGGCGGGATCTGGTCCATGGGGTCGCGGAGAGTCAGACTCAACTGTGCGACTGAACAACAACAACAACAACCCAAACAGGGGAATTTCTTTTCTTTTTTATTGCCATCAATTCACAGCTGACATGGTGACCCTGGAGGGTTTTCAAGGCAAGAGACGTACAGAGGCGGTTTGCCATCGCCTGCCTCTCCATAACAGCCCTGGACTTCGTTGCTGGTCTCCTATCCAAATGCTAACCAGGGCTAACTTAGCTTAGCTTCCAAGACTGGGCTCGCCTCGGCTATCTAGGTTTGGGCAAACATTATAATACTGACCTACATTGCAAGATTTTTTTAAAAGAAAAGAAAACCCAACCAACATGAGAAACAAAAGCCTGCCTGAAATTTCAGACATTACAGACAGAATCCACCTCACTTTATAAAAAGCGAACCATGGCTCTCCGCTTTACTACAACCTGATTCTATTTTAAGAGGCCATTCTGATCAATTCTGCTTCGCGACTATCTTTATTCGCTTTATAAAAACGCCCTCCCAAACAATTCTTTTTGACCCGTTCTGCAGAGCGACGGGATCAGGCCACTGGTCGATCTCACCGAAGAAGGCCATTCAAACGCTTCTGGGGGAAACTTCCTTTGCCGTTGGCAGTGCTTCAAAGCCCTTCCTTCCGCTAATGAGCCGTTCCTCTTCGGCCTGAAGGAGGGCGATCCCTGCCAGCTGGAACAAGGCCCGATAAGTCTCTCTGCCAGGCATTCAGAGGGTGAGCAAACGGTTCCGTCAGGGTCCATTGAGGAGAAGACACAGGGCTGAGTGTCCCCAGTTCATTGATACCAACAAACCCTCCGCATCCCTTTCATGGATTTGGAGGTATTGATAGGACACCACAGGGGGGTGCAGGCGTGCCCCCAACTATCCGGGCTGCCCTAAACTGATCAGAAATCTCACCTCCACCTACTTCCTGTTTTGATCCTATTTCTTGCCAGCAAAACAGCTCGTTAAATTATCAAGAGTTAACTAAAGTAATGTTTTCCCTCCTCTAATTCCCTTCTTAGTCACCAGTGCTTCTTTGCGATCTCTGTGCCCTCGGCCGACAAAATTTTGTTGTTTATAGGCCTCTTTCCAAATCTGAAAACACTGTACAATTAAAAACAAGGAAGATAACATCCTTACTGCAAACATTAACAATAAAAGCCCAAATCAACTGATTACAAAATTTAAAAGAAGAAGAGGAGATTGGATTTATACCCTGTCCTTCACTTGGAAGGGGCTGCAGTGGCTGAAGTGGTTAAGACGCTGAACTGCAGACCGGAAGGTCGGTAGGTCAGCAGTTCGAGACCCGAGTGCCACATGACGGCGCGAGCTCCTGTCTCTGCTCCCAGCTCCTGCCAACCTAGCAGTTCGAAAGCAAGAAATTGCAAGGAGATAAATAGGTACCGCTTCGGTGGGAAGGCTAACAGCGTTCCGTGCGCCTCGGCATCTAGTCAGGCCAACCACATGACCACGGAAATGTCTTTGGACAGTGCTGGCTCTTCGGCTTTGAAACGGAGATGAGCACCGCAACCCTAGAGTCGGATTCGACTGGCTTTCGAGCAAGGAGCCCTTTACCTTCACTCGGAGTCTCAGAGCAGTTTACAATCTCCTTCCCCTTCCCCTCCCCACAACAGACACCCTGTGAGGTAGGTGGGGCCGAGAAAGCTCTGAGAGAACTGCCCTTGAGAGAACAGCTCTGAGAGAACTGGTGAGTGACCCAAGTTCACACCAGCAATTGCATGTGGAGGAGCGGGGAATCAAACCCGGTTCTCCCAGATTAGAGTCCATGCTCTTAACCACCACATCAAACTGGGAGCGGGTGTTGAAGATCTTAGGAAGAACACCAGCCACAAACTGGACGCTATGCTTGCCAACTCTTAGTTGAGAAATTCTTAGAGGTTTGGAGGTGGGGCTTGGGGAGGGACGGTACCTCAGTGGACCATAATGCCATGGAGTCCACCCTCTAAAGCAGCTATTCCCTCCCCCCCCCAGGAAAACCGATCTCTGTAGTCTGGGGATCAGTTGTAATTCTGGGAGCCCTCCAAGCCCCACCTGGAGGTTGCAACCCTACTGGACGCCTTTTGTAACAAATGGATGATTGTTTAATTAGGAAAGTTCCCATGCTACTTCCCATCTTTGTCCAGAACACAAGGCAGAGGGTAGAACTTTGGGCGACACACACATCCATAAAGCCAGCATGGTGTAGTGTTTAAAGTGTCGGACTTGTTGTTGTTCAGTCGCACAGTCGAGTCCGACTCTTTGCGACCCCATGGATTATCTCCCGCCAGGCCCTCCTGTCTTCCGCTGTCCTCTGAAGTTGGCTCAATTTCATGTTCGTTGCGTCGATGACACTGTCCAACCATCTCATCCTTTGCTGTCCCCATCTTCTTTGACCTTCAATCTTTCCCAGCATCAGGGTCTTCTCCAGTGAGTGCTCCCTTCTCATTTGGTGGCCAAAGTATTTGAGCTTCAGTTTCATTATCTGGCCTTCCAGGGAACAGTCAGAGGATGGACTGATTTGATCTCCTTGCAGTCCCAGGGCCTCTCAAGAGTGTTCTCCAGCACCATAGTTCAAAAGAATCTATTCTTCGGTGCTCGGCCTTCCTTATAATCCAACTCTCGCAGCCATACATGATAGTGATAGTGTTGGACTAGGATCTGAGAAATCCAGGTTCGAATGCCCACTCGTGCCACGGAAGCTCGCTGGGTGACCTTGGGCCAGTCACACACTCTCGCCCTAAGCTCCCTCACAGGGCTGTTGTGAGGATATACAGAGGAGAGGATAGTGGATGTAAGCTGCTTTGGATCCTCACTGGGGTGAAAGGCAGGATATAAATTAATTAAAAGCCAAAAAAAAATAAGAACCCCAAAGAATAAAAGATACACGAACACCTGCCAGGAGGAGCAAAAGCAAGTTATCAGTGCTCGAAAGTGTAAAGGCTCACTCAGCTTTCCAAGGGCTCTCTAGGATAGGTGGGGCTAGGCCAGACAGCAAGGAAAAGGTCACATTAACTTCAAGTGGCAAGGAGTTCCGCAGCCTGAATGGCAACTACTAAAGAAGACCCCCAGTTTGGATTCATCCCTTTTGCCTTTGCATCACCCACACAGGAGAGTAGACTGCAAACTCCTAGACTTGATCCCAACTGCCCAGTGAGGTTTACAGCAGGTCATTTACTTGGGTCGGCTCTATCCAAATTTAATGGCCTTTCCACAATACTTAAGAGACAGTGTTTTGGGCATAGGCTCCAGTGTCAAGGCTGAAAATCATATCTCCTGCTGCGACTTTCAGGTATCAGGATATTGCAGGGAGCCTAGCTCAGCTTCAGACATTTTGCTTCGCCCGACTCACTCAATCTCTCTCCCTTCTGAAGACCAAAACGAAGCATCAACTCTTTGCTTTTGAGCAGTGTGACTGAAGCAGCAGCCCATCGCCTGAAGAGAGGGGGACATGTCCTTAGGAGCGCCTTCCAGAATGTTCTCTGGTGTTGCCTGCCTCCTACTGGTCAGCAGGGGGCATAACTAATCTGGAGTGGTACTGAAAGAGGAGAAATTAAATTTATATTGATTGCAAACGTCTTCCGTTCCAAGATGACAATGTTATCAATCCATGAACTATTTGGTACATTGGTGTGGGGTGTTGAACATGCGGTTGGGGTTTTCTTTTTAACGGGATCGAGCATCTCCTCCACACAAGATTGGGTAATCTGACCGGTTAAATGGACTAGCTGAACACACACGGTATGAGAAACAGACATTCTTCTCTATGGAGCTATATTCATTAATTCTGTTCTCAAAAGATAAAGTGAGAGATAACTGAGAGACGACAGGAAGGGAATAGCTGGCATTAGAGTTTCTGAAGGGCTGGACAGAGTCATTCCGCATTAGAGGGTCACTTCCTGGGGCTCGCCTTTTGTTTCTCATCTCCGCTTCTTTTAGCCTGCTACCCAGCCTTGGTTTTGACACTGGCGGCGACGTAACTCCAGCTCTCCAATTCCTGTCACATGACTTTGATGTCATCTTTGGAGCTCACGGGTTACCAGGTGTGGAAAGGCTGAAGGGCACTGTGCCACAGAGCCCGTATGGTGTACTTGAAGAGCCGTCAAAGTAGGATATGGGAGGCCCAGGTTCAAATCCTCACTTGTGTCCCGAAGGTTTGCTGGATAGCCTTAGGCCAGGCCCATTCTCAACCTAACCTACCTCGCGAAGGGGTTTGAGGATGAAAGACAGCGATGTAAGCCGCTTTGGATGTCATGGAGAACAGCAGAGTCAAAAGGGAGATATAACAGACTAGAAATAAGGCCCGTTGTGGAAATAAATACAACGGGATCTAGAAAGAGGCTCTGGAAGAGTGCTCTGGCTTTGGGCAAACAGTGTCAGTCTGCTTTTAAAACATGAATCTGGGACCTGCACATCACCAGAATACAGCCGGTTCCATATGCAACTGACATTCCAACTGCCTTGCGGGGGGGGGGGAGTTTGAGGTGTGGAATGGAGTGAAGTCCAATCAGCTTCCATATGCAAAAGACCAGGTTGTCGCAGCAGTTGTGGTGTGGGCAGGACCCGGGCTTTGCCTTCTGATTGGTGGCGATATATGCTGAGGAGCAGTGCCATCAGCCATACACTAAGGGAGTGCATTTTAGAATTAGAACTTTGGCACCCACTATTCAATTATATATAAGGAGAGATACACCTGACAACACACGCTCAAGAATAGAGGAGTTAGGTTGACTCATGCACTGATGCTGTGTGCCACATCTGCTTCAAGTAACAAGCCTTGCACCTGTCTCCTTGTTACTCCAGAGAACAACACAAATAGAGAAGTAGCAATGAAGCGTGGGTGGAGGAGGGAG
>NW_015176032.1:324481-358500 GCF_001447785.1 Gekko japonicus | reverse complement strand
AAAATAGCAGCACTAATGATTTTTACAGAATAATGGGCTGTTTAAAAGAGACAAACTGGAAATTGTGCTTGTCGGCCACTAGATGGCATCTTAAGCATGCATTTCAGCCTAAAGTGGGCTTGTGCAGAAATACAAAAGCAAATCTTCCTAATTCCAGGATGATAAAAGGAATAAAGGTTTCCATGAAGGGTAGCAATTTGAAACAGTATTGTGTATAGTGAACAGTGGCCAAGACCTTTTACTGTGTTAAGGATGGATACACACGGAGCGAAGGCAAATCTGGATTTGTGTATTACTACAAGTCCACTAGAGGGGCCACGGTGGCTCAGAGGTTAAGACGCTGAGCTACAGACCGGAAGTTCTGTACTTCGGCAGTTTGAGTCCCTAGTGCTGCGGGACAGAGTGAGCTCCCGTCTCTAGTTCCAGCTCCTGCCAACCGAGCAGTTCGAAAGCAAGAAATTGCAAGTAGATAAATAGGTACCGCTTCGGTGGGAAGGTAACAGCGTTCCGTGCGCCTTGGTGTTTAGTCATGCCGGCCACATGACCACGGAAACATCTTCAGACAATGCTGGCTCTTCAGCTTGGAAACTGATATGAGCACCGCCTCCTAAAGTCGAATTCAACTAGCTTTCAAGCGAGGGAAACCTTTACCTGTACAAGTCCACTGGTTGAATCTGGAAGGTCACATTGCAGGATTCCGGTATAATGCACCATCTTACACTACCTGCGGCCTACACCCAGGCTCATATGTATTGTGATGCATATGCAAAGGGTGGGAAGAGAATCAGGACTTCATACCATGGCTCAGAGATTACGCACAGGAGGGAATCAGGCTACCCCCAAGTTGCTGCGATGCACACAACGGAATTGTTCCGTTTGTCCAACACAGACACACAATCCTTTATTGTACCTAGGTTTCACACGGCAAGGAGTCACGGCTGTAAGGTGCTCTGACCTCCAAGGATTAACAATCCGCACACCCTCCCTTCTTCCATACCAGTACCATTTACAAACCACCCGAGAAAAGACTGAACATTGAGAATTTAATCCCTACCACAGGGGGTTCCCCCCCCCCACAACCTTTTTGAGCCTGTGGGCACCTTTGGAGTACTGACACAGGGTGGTGGGCGCAACCTCAAAATGGCGACTGCACAAGGCGGAGCCAACCACACACAGGAAGCCCAAGTGCGGAAGAGAGGAGGGATAAACAAGGTGACCTGTTGTTTCCAAAAGCAATGGTAACACCATTGCTATGAAATTAAAACAACACTGCTGACACTTTATGATATTGCACTGTTTTATAATGAACTGCGTTTAGATGTTTTTATGGTAATTTAATTGTTATTTATGTATTTACTTTTATGTAAGCCGCCCTGAGCCTGCCTTGGTGGGGAGGGCGGGGTATAAATTGGAAAAAATAAATAAATAAAATAAATAAATAATTTTCAAAAAGCACCCTGGGAAACAGGAGTGAGACAGAATAAAACCAACATTGTGGAGGCAGCCGCCACTGGAGCGTTTATTTTGATCTGCCCAGCTGGACCGATCGCCGGTGGCCAGTGAGAAGATTGGGTGGGCAAGTGCCCCACCCACGTTCCCAAAAAACAGTTGGTGGGCTTTGGGAAGGGTAGCACCGGGCATACTCGGTGGGCCCCAGGAAAGGTAACAACAGGCGCCACGGCACGGCGCCCTTGGGCACCATGTTGGAGACCCCTGCCCTAGCACATCAGTCATTAGGCGCCTCCTAAGTCCTCAAAGAAATGAGAGAGTCATAAAAACAGAACGTTTAATAAATATCGATACAGAAACAGGATATGGTACAGTCTCTTCTCTTCTCTGGGGGAAAATTAAGGCTGTATTACAGCAACCGGCTACCGAAGACTTCCCTCCGTTCTTGGTGGAGACAAATCTATTGAGGACACACACTGCACCGGACACAGGCAGTTTATTTAACAAAATACCACAAACTGTGCAAAGCCAATGCAAAACACACTTTGTTACAGTGGCAAATAAATAGATTCAACCCTTAAAATAGATTCAACCCTTAAAACAGGAAATCTTAAGGTTCTGTTTTGTGTTTTTTTTTTTTTTTAAATAAGGTTCATCCTTCATATGCGCTCAATTACAGTCCTTCAATCTCATACCCAGGAACACAGCATTAGCATTTGGATGTCCTGCTACTGTATGAAAGTTTGTATGAAAAGTGAATTATTACCCTTAAACAAAACCATTTTACATCTACCAGTTCAGGTTCAGGTTGTAGAGTAACACGTGAAGCATTAAGCAGAGAATGTGAGAAGAACATTATATGGAACAAAACAGAAAAAGAGGGATTAGAGAGATGGCACTCGTCGTGTGTCCAACTTTGCATTTGAGTTCACGCATGCATGTTGTCCATGCAAGGAGAACAACACTGAGGGAGCTACCAAAATGTGGGGAAACAATCATTGCACACAGTGGGGTTTCATAGCAGCTCAAATGTAGAACTTCCCAAAGACTGAATCGTGGTTTGTTCGTGATGAGAATGGGCAGTTTACTTCTTACACCAAAATGTAAGACTTGTTGGTTTATAACTCAGTTTCTTCTGACATACAGATCTCTGCTTGGTTAGGAACCCCGGTTGCAGACAAGAAAAAGAGTAAATGCTGGACTCAGACACCATATGACCAAGTTCCAATTATTTTTAGTTCAACAGCCTCCAATATCAGCTCCGTGGGCTAGCTGGGAACACAAGCCAAGGACTTACCGGCTCATTCTCAGTTGGCTCATGATACTTGAATGCAATCACGGTTTTAAAACTGGGAGTGCAGCGTCTTACAACGGCATTTGAACAAGAGGACTGGGAAAGGAGTAAGGCCTTCTACTCTCTCACTAGCACTGGGAGTGCAAGGAAGGTAATTCAAAAATTGTTTCTAGCAGGGTAACTCCACTAGCTGAAGACTACACTGGCGCTACAGTGGTGATGGAGGAACTACCTCCATCACAAAGGGCCTGCAGCAGAGAAAGGCTGGTGTTGGGGCGGGGGGAGCACTGATGTTCAGAACCCCGCCCCATTCATCTACAAACATCTAGCACCCCTCATTTCCCATGGTGGCAACACTTTCTAAAGGAGGGCTTGTCTTTCAGTTATAAAAGCCATCTAGAATTTGCAATCCACTGCAGATCAAGGTCGGTAACAAAGGCCCAGAAGAACTAAAATGCCTCAGTCACGTAAAATACTGAACACACCAAAGATACCATCCAAAAGGAGTTTGGTGTGCAGGCTCTCCTCTCCCCCCTCCCCGCCCCCACCAGCCTGGCCTTTGACGACACGATTACTTTCACCCACTTTTGACTCACCTTGACTCAATTTTTACATTTGTATGCCAGTTTAGAACCAGGAAAACCACACTTTTTAATTTTTGTAAAAAACAAGGGTGTCAGCATTCTGCAAGACCCCATTCCCACAGTTCTAGGAGAGCCTTTTCTTAGAGATACTGGCTTAGTTGCCTGTTTAACGCAGAATTACCCCAAACAGCCATGAAGGGAAGTTACATCCAAGCTGGTTTAGTTTTTCATTTTTTCCCCCTCCTTTTAGGGCATTAAATGATTAAAAGTCCAAATCCTAAACCGAGTCACACATTTCTAAGCCCACTGACTTCAATGGACTTAGAAGAGCATTAATTCTGTCTGGGACAGCATTGTGATAGGGACATGTGGACAGAAGGCCACTAAAAACTTCTGTGGGCTAGCGCACTCTGATTTATTTGCAAGACCACTTTAGCAGCCTGAGAACAGTCGCCATGGTAAGTTCTGCATGCAGTTAAGGTACGTTTACAAACACCAGAACACATTTGGTGCGGATCTTCCCACGTGGCTCCAATCTTCATAGACGTAGTGCAGGGCTGTGTACGTGACTTTGAGCAATTAAAAAAGATTTCTTCTGTTATCTATTCAAATAGCTTAAAATGTTTTTAAAACATTAATACTATTCGAAAAAGGAAGATACTTCAGCGACCATCGACGGGTTTGATACTTACGGTGAATTACAAAACAGAAGTGAACTCCTTTTGAGAAGCAACGAGACTGAACTTTAAAAGACTGCACTACTGTCGGGGGGAAAGCTGCGACTTACAGCAGGTTGGGCAAACCCGGAGACCCTTTACTAGGCTGTTGCAGTTACTCCCAGCTGTCCCAGGGCTAGGAGACAAGCCTAATATTAAGAGCAACCCTGCTGGATCAGATCAGCCATTTATCCCATTCAGCATCCCATTTCATGCAATGGCCAACCTGTTCTCCTGCAGGGCCAATGAACAGGAGACACAGGCCAAGGACTTCCTAAACTATGCAAGCCCAAGCTTAACAAAAGACACTGTAATGTCTTCAAAATAAGCCCTAGGTACACAGTGAAACTGGTGGCTTCAGGGAGTAGTTGAACACACACAAATAAGCAGCTCATTTGCCAGTCACCAGGCAATGCTCGTGACCAATCTTTCCATAACTGCATACGTAGCTCACCACAGGGAAGTAGCTCCCATGTCACTAGAGGTATACATGAAGGGGGGGGGGACTTGTTCACACAAAGCCATGGGGAGAAAAACGTAATCCCAACATTCACACAGTGGAAGGACAAACACGGACTGCTGTCATGTCACTGTTCCAGAATAAGAAGTCCTGGGTAACACTCCTTCTTACGCGCGGGCTACGCTCGGAGAAGGGCGGCGGGGGGGACAGGACACATCAGAACCATCCTCTGACTGATTTAGAAATGTATTCAAATAAGAATGCAAAATAGTTTTAGGCCTTAAGTTAATAGCAAATAGGGATAGCGTTAGAGTTTCCATTTCAAGACGCAGCCCACCACGGACAGCAGAAAGGTCAAAGGTCAACAGCCACCATTTTGGGGGGGGTTGGGTGCACGTTAACTATGGGGGGAGGGCTCTTTAAACATGACCCCAGCCACACAGAGGGAGCTGCTTAAAACTAGCTTCTCTACAGGCAGCACTGACATCTGACCTCTCAGGGTTCCTGACCCATTTTGTTCTCCTCCCTATGACTTGTCGAGATGGCAACAAGACCCTTTCGGCCCACCTCCCGTCCTCACGGCGGAATCTACAGCTCCCTCTGCTGCTTTTCAATGAGCTCTGCTCCCCGAGTCATCAACACCTGCCAGGGCTCTTTTTGTAGCAGGAACTCCTTTGCAGATTAGGCCACACACCCTTAATGCAACCAATCCCCCAAGAGCTTGTTGCTGTTCACTCAATCCACGCCTCATCCTGCCGACCAAAATCCGCTCATTCCTTCCCTTATGCTTCTGGAAGAGCTACATCAAACTATGCCGTAAGAGCCCCCGAGGCGGCAGCCCACTCTTCACTCATACCACACTGAGGGCCGGCTGGGGACTGAGACCGACGTGTGTTCACAAAGAAAGGGGATAAAATAGGATATGTAGAATTGTAGGACTGGGTACTCACTAGGTGCATTCCCCGCCCCGCTCCACCCCCCATCTCTTACCCTGCATGCGACATCAAGTCGTGTGGCCAAACTCTGGCTTACAGGTAGTTCGGACACAGTTTGAAAATCAACTAAAAATTGTTCGGGAGGGAGAGGCCATAACAGGGTTATGGGGCTCAGGGAGAGGTTCAGAAGTGGAATACTAATAGAAAAGGGCAGGGGCGTAACCAGAAAGTTTTGGGTGGTGGTGGGTTGGGAAATCCGGGGTGGGGGCGGGGGGCCAGGGGGTAAGAGAGAGATCCCATCGTCGGGCAGGTAGGTGAAGAAGAGAAGGGTCTTTCCTTACTTGTCGGCCACACTCGTTGGCCTCGGCCACTACAGGAGAGTGAGAGCCGGCAAGCAAGCACAATTAATATTCGGGGAATATGCGTTTTGTGTTACAGTAGCGGCAGGTCTTGCCAGCCTGCTACCATAACAGAGAGCGTGTACTTGCTGAGTATTATTTGCATCAGCTGGCCGGCTCTTCTCCTGCAGCAGCCAAGGTGAACGAGTGCAGCCGGCAGGTAAGGGAAGGGGCAGCAGGAACTGTGAGGTGTGGGCCATGAGTGAGGGGGCACCGCCCCTAAATGCCCCGCTGTAGCTACGGGCCTGGATTAGGGGTGCTGCAGTGGGCTCAAGAATGAGCATCTGTCACTTTTCAGCACTGAGTCTTCAGGGCTTTGGCCACCTCGGTTGTTCTGCAACAAAATAAAGACTAGTTTGGATCCCCTGACGCGGTGGAGAAGAGCAAGGCAACTGGATTTCCCACACTACTTTGGGCACATTTCCTTGGTTCTCCTCCCTACTAAAACCAAGCCCAGGATGCATCACTGCAGTCCGTGCATGGCATGTTCTCCCCCCGTTTATCCCTGTTTCCGTCTTCCTCCCCTTCCTTGTTCTGCCTTTCAAGTCTCAAACTTTAAACTGCAAGGTCTCTAAGGCTACAGGCCTCTACCATTTACAGCGTAAAATGCATGACACCGTAATGATGCCGATGCAAATTTTAGACAAGTTAACAACAACTATGCAATCCTGGCCCAAACAAACTGCAACTAGATGCCCATAAGCCCAATAAAAACATCAGGCCGGTTCCAGTGACTGCCCTCCGCTGAGCTAACGAATCCTCCTTTGCAGCAGTAGAAAGTCATTGGATTCAACCTGGCAGGAGTAGATCCACACCGGGATACTGAGTGCACAGTTAACAATCACACAGTTCAGTTGCGGCTCGTAGAAACCAGCCCTAGGGGTACAAGCGCTACTCTCTCTGTCACCACCTGCACAGCAAGATGATCAAGACACAACTATTCATGAGAAGCAGCCTCTTACCCCCACCCCAAACACACAGACACAAGCTGAAAACTATTGATGCGCTATTGCAACATAGCATGTAATCAATTTTCCCCTTCAACAGCCACATTTTGTTCACAACTGGATGTACAATTTAGCTTCTCTCCCAACAAAGTTATTTTTAAAAGACGCTTAAGGCAACTACAACAGGATTACTCCCACTGCAAAGAGCTATTCGACTTACAGTTCGTTTTTTAAAAAAATACACTCAATACTTTACAGGGAAACTGAAACTTTTAAGTTGTTTTTTCCCCAATATGCACGGAAAGGTAGGTTAAACGATTTAACTACATACTGATCCGATTTAATCCTGCTAGATTAAAAAACACACACACGCACATTAGCAATCCTTAAAAAACTCCAAATTAATCAAAACCATACCATATACCCAGGCTGGGGTGGGGGGGTCACAAGTAACAGCTTCTATTGAACAGACTAGCGATTTCCTTCAATCACATTCCCTGAGGCAAAAAGCTAATACACTGTTTACATTGTTCAGGTTGCCTTCTTGTGTCCCAGAAACCTGTGTATGGCACACACAGGGTCATGGACTGTTAGGGGACCATTCGCCCCAACAATCTGAGGTATTTCGAGTGCTACCCTCTCAACTTCGTTCAACGCTTCCAAAATCCATTCCAGAGGCACACAGCACCTGAACGCCATACACAGGTGAGTAGAATAAGCAAAGCAGACAATGAAGACCTTGGTACATGTCCTACCTTGGTCACTGGTTTCCCAAGCGGTAGACAAAAATGGCAGTAGCGTTCCCTAGTGTGTAGCGACCGAGCCGTGGAGGTGGAAAGATTGCTTCCTTTGATGAGGGGCCGCCATTCATGCTTTCTGTGGGGCTGACTTCCTTCTACGCCCCAGGCTTTTCCTCTCTGCGTGCATTCACACATTCACTCTGTTTCACACACACACTCCCACACAGTTATTTGACAAAATATCACTAAAAAACGGAGTCATCCACAAACATCCCTAACTGATCTTCTTGAACCCATCTGAATTAGTCCACATACACACACGGTTATTTGACAAAATATAGAAAAAGGACACTAAAAAAACGGAGTCATCCACAAACACCCCTACTGATCTTCTTGAACCCATCTGAATTAGCCTTGTTGCCTCCGTCTCCGAGCGCAACTGAAAACTGGCGTATTAATTCTTGCAAGCAAAACTATGGCGTTGGAACACCCAACAGATTGCACAGCTTCTGAAAAAAGAACAGAAATCTTTAACAGCGGGCATGCAGGGTATCTGTTAAGGAGTTTTCAATGTGGGGGAAGAGACACACAACAGATTAAACCAAGCTTTGAGAGAGTACTGATGCAACGTTTTGCAACTGCGAAACGCCTTTTGGGATGATTTTTTGTGTGGGTGCACGCATTGCAAACATGTTTCCCTGGAATGAGTCATCCATACAACCTGCTCATAAGATGATTCTATGAATGTTCTGTGAACCGGATGTCAGGGTTTTTTTGAGCAGGCTGCGCAGATGACCACTGCGATGAAACCCCTCCATGTGCTGGCTTCCCGGGAAACCACTGGGAAACGCACCCCACGGCTGCAAAAACATTTGCATCAGCTTAACTCTCGACAGTCGCCTGAAGGTGGTCATTAGCCACACAAAAAACACGGAGCATTCTTGGTCCACAGGAACACGGCGGAGCAATCCCCACAACCGATGTTAACATACTGTCACGCAAAGCACTACAAAAGGCTATTCATTTTATGATCTAACTTTGTGCTGTGGTTTGTTTTTGTTTTTTTAAAAAAATGTCAACAAAAATGTCCGTGTTGAGATTTAGGCCACTACCCAGTGACCCAGAAAGGTGAAGTTCCTTAACTGTACAACCTGCACAGTGTTTTCAGAAACATGCATTGCACCCCGGTGGGTTTTTGTGGTTCTCCTAGTTGCCTATACAGAACGCTCCACATGGCAATTTAGACACGTACACACGTTGCTCCACGTACACTGCGGTGCCTCCAAATTGTAGCCTGAAAGTCTTCATAGCTTCATTTAGATGTTTTATTAAAAATACCACACACACAAACACGCACACACAGATACTTTCTAGAGTGCAAAATGCTTAAGTACTTCAGTAAGAGAATGTCACTGGTAGGGTATTTTTATTCCTCATCTGTCTTTGTAATATTCACTTCTTTCGTTTTAGACGTTTTTGCTTCCACCCCCGTGAAGAGTCCGTTGTCCGCAACAGATGCGCGAGCGATTGAGCCGATGGCGCCGCGGAGCCTTCTTGTGTTGGGGCCGGGGGTCACTGAGAAGCGCCCCCACCCCAATCCTCCTTTGCCAGGCGACAAGTTTTTACTTGTACAAGCTCATGGTTGGGCTCTGGTACATGCACATGTAAGCGTCACAGAGGAGCCTTCGCGCACAGCCTTGGATCCTCCGGGAGTCCAGGGAATGCAGTTCCTCTAGGGACATTTTCAAATACTCCCCAACTTCTGGGCACGGAGTCACTTGAGGAATGTTGAAGCCATTTTGGCCTCCTGGAGTGGGGGGGGGGGAGAGGAGAAAATATCAAAATTAAGAAGAAGAGAAAGAAAGTGCAGATAATGAATCTAATCAAACTATGTTGCCCTGAGATTGTCATGAGTACATCAGCAAAGTTAACAGTACAGATCTGACCGTGTTCCACTCTATAAAAAACCATGAAACGATTGCAAAGCAAGATGGGGCTGCGGAGATAGGAGCAGGCTCAACTGAGACCCTTCTGTTTTGGTTTATGGAGGGGGGTTACCCAATAGCGCGAGAAGTCATTTTAAATCTGTTAACGACGGCAAGGGTGACATTAGCTGGTTACTAGGAATCAAAGCAAAATAGGATAAGAGTGGTTAAAAAGATAATGGGATGCAGTAAAACTGCTAAAATGGAGAAGAAATCAAGGGCTGGAAAAGTTATTGGGTCTCTATACTGTTTCATGCTGAAAATGAAATTTATAATAGAGGAACAGTATAATAGAAGTATTAAAGAGTAGACTTGCATTAAAGAAGCAAATGATGACTCATACACAAGAAAGAAGCAAATGATGACTCATACACGAAAGCTAGTCAACTCCAACTCTAGGGGGAGGTGCTCATCTCTGTTTCCATGCCGAAGAGCCAGCGCTGTCCGAAGACTTTTCCGTGGTCATGTGGCCGGCATGACTAGTCACTGAGGCGCACGGAACGCTGTTACCTTCCCACTGAAGCCATAACTATTTATCTACTTGCAATTTCTTGCTTTTGAACTGCTAGGGTGGCAGGAGCTGGGGCCAGAGATGGGAGCTCACTCCGTCATGCAACACGCGGGTCTCGAACTGCCGAGCTACAGACCTTCCGGTCTGCAGCTTCAGCGTCTCAAACTCTGAGTCACCCCGGCACTAAATAAATATATATATATATATACACACACACACACACACACACACACACATATGTGTGTGTATAGATATACACACATAAAAATATAAAAATATAATTATTTAGTATATATGCACTTGCTTTTTTCAAAATAGCAGCAGTCTCGATTCTTAATGGCTTGGGTTGAGCCAACCCACCCCACACACACTGATGTCACTGAGAGATATGAATGGCCACCATTCAACTTACTACACAAGTTGAATACTGGCCATTTATACAAAGCCCCACACCTGCGGGCAACCGTGTAGTGAGGAGAAAACCTGCATTCTCAGCTCTTATTGAGAGGGATCCTCCCAGGGGAAAGAGACATCGTTGCATCCACAAAGACCTCTGTGATGCACAAACGTTCCTTCCACACATACCCTACCTATCAAAGCTTCTGGCGCCTCAGTAATGACTGGATTCAAGCAGAGGTCCCCAACCTTTTTGAGCCTGCAGGCGACTTTAGGAATCCTACCCAGCACAGTGGGCAACGCCACACAACGTTGGTCACAGGAGACCGAGTCAGCCACACAATGGCTGCCACAGGCTTACCTTCGGTCGCACTGCCGGTTTTTGAGTTGTGGTGACAGCTGCTGCCGAACACTTTTAAAAATCTGCACAAGCCAATCAAATGCTCAGTAGCCAATCAGACGCCTTACTGGCGAAAAGCCCCACCCGGCCTTGCTCATTTTCTAAAAATACAAGACGGGTGCCAGGAAAGGTGCACTGCGCATCATGGCATCCATGGGCATCGTAAGTTGGGGACCCCCGGACTAATTTTCTTCATTTATTTAGAAGAAGTGGATTTATACCCCGCCCTTCACTTGGAGACTCAGAGCGGCCTACAAACTCCTTTCCCTTCCCCTCCCCACAACAGACACCCTGTGAGGTAGGTGGAGCTGAGAGAGCTCTGACAGAAACTGCTCTCTTTCAAAAACAGCTCTGACAGAACTATGGCTTGCGCAAGGCCATCCAGCAGCTGCAAGTGGAGGCGTGGGGAATCAAACCCAATTCTCCCAGATTATAGTCTGCACCAGGGGTCATTTCGTAGAAAAAGAGGTGCAGGAGCTCATTAGCGTAACTCATTAGCATAACTTATTTGCATATGCCACACCCCCTGACATCACCTGAGGTGTGTCAGAAGGTAACACCCACCGCTCTGCTTCTTGCTCTGACTGAGGGCTGCTGGGAGCATGGGGTGGGGCTTGTTGCATGTCCCCGCCCCCTGGGCTCTTTAGTGCCGGAGCTCTGCTCCTGTGCGCTCCTGCAGGAAATGACCCCTGGTCTGCACACTTAACCACTACACCAAACTGGCTTCACTTACACCCAACCTTTCTCCCCAATGGGGACTCAAGGTGGCTCACGAAATCCTCCCCTCCACCATATTATCCTCACGACCACCCTGTGAGGTGAGCTATGCTGAAAATACGAGACTGGCCCAAGGTCACCTGGCAGATTCCATGAGGATTCAAACCCAGACCTCTCCAGATCCTAGTCTGACACTAACCACTGGCTCTCCACTGGGCGGGTGCCAGGACACCACAATGGGGACCCCTAGATTAAACACGCAACCTACAAAACAATTAAGATAAAACCTTTTCAGGGGCACACCCATGAGCTCTCTCTCAAGCCAACATGAAAATGAGAAACAGAGAAAGGGGGGGGGGTCCCAACGAGAAAGACGCACCATCCCGATCCGCCATGCTGTCAAAGAAGAGCCAGGCCGAGTCGCCCTTGCCGTACTTAACGAAAGCCACATAGTGGCTCGTCTCTATACACAGAACGGCAAACAACTCCATCTTCTGGCAAGGTATGCAGCCGTGTCTCCAGTCCCAGTCGGGAAGGTCTTTCGGAAGAGACACCGGGTTGAATTTATGACTCTGCCTTTTGGGATGAAGGTGAACCTACGATCGGGAGAGTTTAAAAAAAAACATGCTTAAAGATTCCATCCCTTTGGCAAGAGACGTTTAGTCATGTCTCCTGAAGACATTTAAAAGTCCCATCCATCCCCGCCCCCAGTGCCACAAGGATGGTCACCACCAGTGTTCCCTCTAAGCTGAGTCAGTGTGAGCTAGCTCATAGTTTTTTAGCCTCCGGCTCACACATTTTTGTCTTAGCTCAGGAAGGGTGGCTCCAGACCACACTAATTTATGCAATCGCCAAATCGCTTGCTCACAACCTTAATGCCAGGAGCTCACAAAGTAGAATTTCTGCTCACAAGAGTCCACAGCTTAGAGGGAACACTGGTCACCACCCCTGGAAAGGTTCCTGCCAAGTTCAAACCCACCCCATCACCAGGACTGCTCTGAAAGAGCAAGCTTACTTGTGTATTGCAAGTTTTGCAAAACTGCTTGATTTTGCCAGCGGAGATGTCTGTATCATCGTAGCATTCTCTGCATTCATACATTGCCAGCCCTCCGCATATACGGCACTGCCTGGGAGCTGCGTTTTGTAAGAAAAGAGCGACAATCATCACTCGGTAAAGCGGTCTTTTTGACTAACCTAGCCGACAGGCATATATATATGCCAAACATCAATAAGGATTGCTTCAGGTAGCAAATCTTTTATGCTTTTTGCATAGAAAGGGGGGGAGAACCTTAACACTATTCACAAAGCACCACGGATATCAAACAAATGAACTTTCAGTAGTTCAAAACAGTTCTTCTTTTCTGCAAATATCTTTCCAGAAAGGAACACGTGAAGCTGCCTTATACCGAATCAGACCCCTGGTCCATCAAGGTCAGTACTGCCTACTCAGTAGAGTCGCCACGCCTCAGGGTGATGTCATCACGCTGGACACGTCAGCCCGATTCCAGTACTTTGGGCATGGGGTTCCCCCCGGTGGCCGGATCCGGGGCCTCTAGAGTGGGCAACACCCCCCCGCCAGCTCTACTACTCAGACTGGCAGCTGCTCTCCAGGGTCTCAGGCAGAGGTCTTTCGCATCGCCTCCTGTTTGATCCTTTTAAGCAGAGATGCCAGGGATTGAACCTGGGACCTTCAGGATGCCAAGCAGATGCTCTACTGCTGAGTCACAGCCCCACCCCACATACTAGCCAAAATTGAGAAGACAGGAGAGTGAAAAGAATGAACAAGCAGTTACCATTTTGCCCAGGTGGAAGTGGAGAGCTTAATACAATTTGCCTTGTGTTTATTAACAAATTGACAGTGAGAAGAATGAAGACTGGTCTTAAGCCACTAGAAGAATTCTATCTTTAGATCTGATGGGAAACTTCCCAAGAAACCTCATGCATGTTCCGACCTCCTTGAACACAGGGTGGGGTGGGAGAATAGACACAAGCTCAGGTTACAGCCTGAAGGCACATGGCACCAACTTTTCTGCCACTAAGAAGGTACAGGTGATCAGAGCCAACCAGGCCCATAGCTACAGCGGGGCTTTTGGGGGCTCCGCCCCCTTTCTTAAAGGCACAGCCCCACAAGAATTTCTCCTGTGAATGCTTTTTTCAATAATTTCTAACATTTTTAAAAGGTGTTCACTCTTTTAAGCAGAGTGGGGTGCTGTAGTTGACTAATTCCCGCACTGAGTAAGGGGGTTGGAGTAGGTGACCTCTAGGATCCCTTCTAACTCTCTGTCAAGAAACTGGTCTCCTTTAAGAGAGTTTTCCTGCCTAAGTATTAGCTTTCTTTGGCGATAGAAGTCATCACCCCCACCTGCCAACTTGCTATCAGAATTGACCCTTAGGCTGGCAGAAGTGATTAACTTGCAGCAGCTGAGAACTGTCATCTAAAGTGGTTGACAGCTTGCAGTTTAAAGAGCTATACTGGTAACAGCTTTCTAATGGCTAAGTGGCTTTTCTTTCTGCACTAACAACTTCAGCCCCACCAGAAAAAAAATGTGCCCCACAAGCCACAAAATCCTGGCTACGGGACTGGCACCAGCACAGGAGACCTCCTGGGCATTCTGCGTTTACCGCTGTAAGTTCAGTGCTAGACACTGATGTGATTATTAATTACTATAACTAGAGCAACACGCACACATACAATTCCATCCTGTTCGGATGCAAGCTAATGGGAGGACGATACGGGGAACGCTTATCAAGATTCACCACCCATGAAGCCTGTCCCTAAACCATCCATGCCATTCTTCAGCTACCTGTAAGGAATGCATCAGCCCATTTTTATATTTGCATACGCCTAATGAGGCATAGTAGTTCACTTCAACTCCTCTCTTTCATATTCTGCACGCGACCCTTTCATTTCACCAGCATCACTGCAAGATGTCAGACGGAGCTATACTGGTAACAGCTTTCTAATGGCTAAGTGGCTTTTCTTTCTGCACTAACAACTTCAGCCCCACCAGAAAAAAAATGTGCCCCACAAGCCACAAAATCCTGGCTACGGGACTGGCACCAGCACAGGAGACCTCCTGGGCATTCTGCGTTTACCGCTGTAAGTTCAGTGCTAGACACTGATGTGATTATTAATTACTATAACTAGAGCAACACGCACACATACAATTCCATCCTGTTCGGATGCAAGCTAATGGGAGGACGATACGGGGAACGCTTATCAAGATTCACCACCCATGAAGCCTGTCCCTAAACCATCCATGCCATTCTTCAGCTACCTGTAAGGAATGCATCAGCCCATTTTTATATTTGCATACGCCTAATGAGGCATAGTAGCTCGCTTCAACTCCTCTCTTCCATATTCTGCACGCGACCCTTTCATGTGGACAACACCCCACCAGCATCACTGCAAGATGTCAGACGGAATGCCGTTTCCGGGGATCATTAGATCTGCCAAGTTATCTTTATACTCACTGTCTTCCAACAGGTCTGTGATATTCAGCTCCAGAGAAGGGAAAATTTTGTTGAACATTTTGAAGTCTTTTCCGAACCGAGGCATCTGAATGATCAGACACGAGGGGGCCTAAGAACGAGGCAGAGAGGGGAAAATGTCTTAATTAAGTTACGGATCCATTAGCAGCTTCACCTGCAGCTGGCTCCAGCCTATGGTGTTAAGCCACGGGAGGCCTTTTTCAAAAGGCACTTCAGACACAAAACAGGAGCCTTGCCGGATCGGAACCACAGGAACACAGCAGGTTATTTCATACGCACAGGCAAGATGGACAGAAGGCACCAATGCAGTACAAGGTGGGTAGCCATGTTAGTCGGTCTGTCTCCAGCAGAAAAGAGCAAGAGTCCAGTAGCACCTTCAGATATCTGAAGGTGCTACTGGACTCTTGCTCTTTTCTACCAATGAAGCACAGTGAGAGTGCTGGATTTAGACCAGAGAGACTCGGGTCAGAACACATGCTCGGGCTGCAGAGCCCAAACACCCACACCCACACCACACCCTGACTCAGCTGCTTTCTCTTTGCAGCAGGAAGAGAGAGGAGTTACTCATCATGTGAGAGTGAGTTTAGGAAAAACTGCTTGCTGATTTAAGGGGAGGGCAGAGCAGAGCTGATTTAAGGGGAGGCCAGAGCAGAACTTTCCTGGGGCAGAAGCTTTGGGGGGCTATAACTCAAATAGCCCAAATCCAATTTTCACCAAACTTGGAGGGCAGGTGGAGGAGAGCCTGCTGAAGACTCCCTGTGAGTTTGATGTCTGTAACTTGCAAGGGGGCTGTTCTGCCACCTCCCGAACTCATGAACCACGAACCGGTTCAGGAAACAGGAAAAGTTCGTGAAAGTTTGTGGTTCGTGTAATCAAAAAAATCACCACAAACCACCATTTTCCTAGTTTGTGCCCATCCCTACTAACCACTACTCCACACTGTACTCAGGTGTACAGCTTTTAAAAAGCATCAAAAACTGAACTACAGCATCATAAAAGATCTTGACCCCTGTACTGTCCCATAAACAGGTATCCACCCTATGAAACACTGATACCCAATTAATTAATTAATTAGACTTTTGCCCCGCCCTCCCGCCAAGGGATGATATGAAACACTGATACCCAATTAATTAGACTTTTGCCCCGCCCTCCCACCAAGGGGGTTCAGGGCGGCTTACAGTAGTTTAAAAACCAGTATAACAATGAATACAATATCATGTCTAAAACAGTACGATCAATAAAATAACCAAATATAGCTTATTAGGATTAAAATTACAATTAAGATGTGGCGGCCATCTGTTATAAAGTGCTAGAACAGTCAGTGTGGTCTGAGCTATTAAAACGCTTGCCGGAACAGCTCAGTCTTTACCGCTCTACGGTGAAGTCACCGTAGTGTAGTAGGTATCAAAAAGTAATCTTCAGACTCAAAGAATATGAAAGATCCCCTTCCCCTACTTTAACATGCACCTACTAAGACACTCCAGTGCTTCAAACTGCTTTCCTTGGAATAAGCATCTATCAGGGAAACATAAATCCAACTAACAGAAAGTGAAACAAGTACTACTTTCCAAACCTCTGCAAATTTCAAATTGCTGTTGATGAAGGACCATTCCAGTAACTGCTGAATGGTAGGAACGCCAACCTTCTCATTCTTATCCATAAAAATCTGATAGAAGTAACAGTCTTGTACCTTTTGACCTGCTGATCTAAGAAAAACAGAATGTTTTAAAAACATTCCAGTGAAAAGCATTTAGAGTTGGCACTTAAAAGACATGTGATGCAGGAGATCCATGACAACATAAAAACATTATTTATTCCAATCCTAAAAGCAGCTACATGGGGGGGGGGATCAGACCCAAATTGGAGCTGTGGCACTGGGAGAAAGTGGAACCCCCTTCCTTTGTGCCATTCCACCCCCTCCCATTTAAATCTCCTTCCCTGTCAAATTAGGGTTGCCAGCTTCAGGTTGGGAAATACCTGGAGATTTGGGGGGTGGAGCCTCAGGAGGGCGGGGTTTGGGGAGGGGGAGTCCACCTTCCAAAGCAGCCATTTTCTCCAGGTAAACTCTTCTCTGGAGATCTCCAACCACCACCTGGAGGCTGGCAACCCTATGTCAAATGGAACTTCTCTTTGCCCCATAGGCAGAAATGCACATCTATTCTGATGGTACCTGCATGCCTATCCTGCAAAGCAAATAGCCATGGGGGGTGGAGAGGGAAGCAAAGGGGGACTGTGAACAGGAAAACAGAGCAGAGAAAGGGATTAAAGCAAAGCCCCTGCGGCCCTGAGGTGAAGGCTTAAGGATTCGCCACTGAAGTCTCACAAGTCACAGATCATCTCTGTAGTTTACCCAACCCTGTTTTGAATCCTGTGAAAAGCCTTTTTTTTACTTTCGCTACTACAGAAACATCACTAAGAATAAAGTAAAACGTTATGCTTCCGACAGTCTAAAAGCAAAAACCTTGAAATGAGTCAAATATTCTCTGAAAGGCAGAACACTTCCTAGCCTTAAAATGCAGACTAGCGAGTAGCTTATTTTGCTGTAAAATTACATAGCAGAGAAGTATGTTACCTTATCTTTAACAATGGCTCGACTCTCAAAATATGATGAAACAAGATATTCAAAAATTCTTCAGGATCTGGGGGGGGGAATAGAAGTCACATTAGGATATCAACCAAAGGTACTCTGCAAACAGTTCTTAAGATCATGTCTCTCACACATGTTTTTAAAGAGTCTGAACAGCTGGCCTCAAAGAACTGTATTGGGGTAGTCTACTTAAATATTCATCCGAATCGAATTCACAATGGGCCAAATACTATTGATGGCTTTTTGGTAGCCTGGTGTAAAATTCGCCCAGCTTGAAACTTGAGGGGTGACATGATTGAGGTTTATAAGATTATGCATGGGAAAGAGCAGGTAGAGAAAGAGGTACTTTTCTCCCTTTCTCACAATACAAGAACTCGTGGGCACTCCATGAAATTGCTGAGTGGTCGGGTTAGAATGGATAAAAGGAAGTACTTCTTCACCCAAAGAGTGATTAACACTTGGAATTCACTGCCACAGGAAGTGGTGGCGGCTACAAGCATAGACGGCTTCAAAAGGGAATTAGATAAGCATATGGAGCAGAGGTCCATCAGTGGCTATTAGCCACAAGGTATAGATAGGGACTCTGGGGCAAGTGATGCTCTGTCATCTTGGTGCTTGGGGGGGTCAACAGTGGGAGGGCTTCTAATGTCCTGGCCCCACTGGTGGACCTCCTGATGACACCTGGTATTTCTGGCCACTGTGTGATACAGAGTGTTGGACTGGACGGGCCTTTGGCCTGATCCAACATTGGCATCTCTTATGTTCTTAAGTTCTTATGTCCAAAGAGAACTGGAATTTTATTAGAATACTGCAGAAGTTCTGTAAAATATTTTTCCAAAGATACACCTCTCAAAAAAACTGAGGGCAAGCTAAATCATTCTTCTCCGTGAAGAAGGTTGCGCAGGAAAAAAAAAGAGCTAGATGTGAGGAGGGTTGGGGTGGGTCCTTTTTGGGGGAGTGGCAGTTTTAGCCTAGTCTTTTCCATAAAATCTGTTTCATGCTGGTCTACAGTAGAACAGTTAGGTTTGAATCCAGTAGCACCTCAGAGACCAACAAGGGTTTCAAGGTGTAAGCTTTCGAGAGAGTGTGTGTGTGTGTGCATATATATATAATTTTTAAAGACATAAACATAAATGAGGGGGGGGAAATGTCTCTTCTACTCGTATCTTTAACAAAGTCATGCCTAAATTATCATCAATTTATGTATTTCACCTCATATCATTAAATATATCGTCTGCAAATGTATCAAGTTTTTACTGTATCTGCCCTAAGCAAGTTCGGATGTCTGTATTGTTTACTTAATGTAATCTTCAAACCAGTTATAAAATCATGACCATGTATCTTCGAATGTCGTTTCTGGTTTTCCTTTCAAAATCAAAGTTAGTGTGTCCATTTCTGCTGTTTCCAATAAAGAACTAGGTTTTAATCCCCTCAGATGTGCCCAGGTTCAATTCCTTTCTTGAGGTCTTGAAATGCCAGGCCTCTGGTCAACCTCCTTCCAATGTGTAACGGAAGCCACAGAGCGATGCTCAAAAACGTCTCGTTACCTTTCTCTTCAGAAGTGAATCCAGAAGCTGCTTCGACTTTTTCTAAGATTTTCCTCAACTTCATTATTTTTGTCGCACACACGTATCCGTATCTACAACATAAAGATAACGGTTTGAGAGAGACGGACTGAACCACAAAGGAAGGCTGCTCATGAAGGCAGAACCATCACCAGAGTGGGAGCTAAATATAATCTCTGAGCCTCCTAGAGAACTTATTACTTATTATATTCAATTTACCAGCCGCCCTTTCCCGTGAGCAGAGTGCTGGGTGGCTTACATTTCCCCGGCTCGGAGGTTCCGCCAAGGTTCTGACTCTTAGCTTGCTCCTCACTGTGTAGCACACCTCCTGGTATACTTCCCCCCTTCCATGTTTCTCTTGGTCTGCCACCCATGGGTCATAGGCTGGGTGCACCAAAAAGGTCATAATTTTGGGTTCCTGTCACATAGTTTTAGGAGCTGCGGTGGCTCAAGTGGTTAAGACGCTGAACTGCAGGCTGTGGAAGGGCGGTAGCTCAGCAGTTCGAGACCCGAGTGTGCCGCATGACGGAGTGAGCTCCCGTCTCTAGTTCCAGCTTCTGCCAACCTAGCAGTTCGAAATCAAGAAATTGCAAGTAGATAAATAGGGACCGCTTTGGTGGGAAGGGAACAGCGTTCCGTGCGCCTTGGTGTTTAGTCATGCCGGCCACATGACCACGGAAACATCTTCGGACAGTGCTGGCTCTTCGGCTTTGAAACGGAGATGAGCACCGCAACCCTAGAGTCGGATTCAACTGGCTTTTGAGCAAGGGAAACTTTACCTTCACACATAGTTTTAGTGTGAGTGACTTCCTGTCACATACTTGAGTTACTGGGACCCAGCTCTGGAAAGGCCGATGACCACCGTTTTAGGGACAGTCAAACCTAAATTGTGTGAACTGAGAGCACATTCTGATCTTCCTACAACCCACACACACACACACACACACACCCCCCCCCACACACACACACACACACGCACATTATATTGAGACAGCTGGTAGCAGTGAGCAAGGACAAGAGCTTCCTGGCAAAAATTACGAGTATGGTTCATTTGCCTTTACTTACATTCTGAGAGGATTCACGATCTCTGTCCGCAGAAGCTCTTGAGTTTCACTGTAATATTCTACGTCATTTTTCTCTTTTGGTCTAAGCAAAACAGTATCCAAAACTGAGCTAAACGCAAAGAGGCTGAAAGAGAGGAGAAAATGTTTTCACCCTGGAAACCCCAGCAGGAAGGATGTTTTCAAGGCTGAGAATCATAAAAAAGCATGTTGGATTATTTGGTTCTCGTGACAGTTTGCCCTAATCCGGATGGCCCGAGCTAGCCTGACCTTGTCATAAGAACATAAGAGATGCCAATGTTGGATCAGGCCAAAGGCCCATCCAGTCCAACACTCTGTGTCACACAGTGGCCAGAAATACTAGTGCCATCAGAACCACCTCTGCTCCTCTCTTGCCTGGAAAACCTTGCAGAGGTGTCAGACTCATCTGTTAACGAGGGCTGGATCTGACATAAACGCTACTTTCTCAGGCCAGACCATGCATGTCATAAAATGCAATGCCAGGTACTGGAGATACAAAATTTATAAAGGACACAGGCAAACCCAATGAACGATATTTTTTTTATTCAAAACACAAACGAAAGCAATTGGATTAAAAGTTTAAGATTAGTTTTGTGGTAACAATAACTATAGAATACGGTTATTAAAATAACAAAACCCCAAAGGACTGAAAAACAAACAAGGCTCCTAAATTTTGGGAGGGGATCTTAGAGCCAAAGACAATTTGTTGAGACTTGCTATATACTCTAGGCATTTTAGAGCCCTGTTATAGGCAAGCAGGTAATAGACAAGCACAACTCTGCGCTGCCACCAGATGTGGTCCTTTCACAGCCTTCCCTCTACATTCTCACCTCATAAGAACACAAGGGAACCCATGCTGGATCAAGCCAATGGCCCATCCAGTCCACCAACACCCTGTGTCACAGTGGCCCAAACCCAGGTGCCATCAGGAGGTCCACCAGTGGGGCCGAAATTCCGGAAGCCCTCCCACTGTGGCCCTCCACGCACCAAGAATGCAGAGCATCGCTGCCTCAGACAGAATGTTCCATCTATACCTTGTGGCTAATAGCCACTGATGGACCTCTGCTCCATACGCTTATCCAATCTCCTCTTGAAGATGTCTCTGCTTGTAGCTGCCACCACTTCCTGCTGCAGTGAATCCCAACCACGCCCATGTAAACAAGGTGCCTTACCAGCATCCCCCTCACTGACCCCAAACCACACCTAATACTGAACCTGACCCTCACTGAAAGTGAGTGCAATGGCAGGGTTCTTCTATGAGAGAATTCAGAACACGTATATAGGTCCAATGAGTTTCAGGAAGTTTTGTTCAGACTACCACCACACCACACAACCATGTGTGCCAGCTAGCAGTCACCTACTGAGCTTAGGTTCAAGCCACTTGCATCATTTTTCTCAGCCTTGGCGCTTCAAACTATAGCTCCGAGAAACCTACCAGAATAAAGTGGAGTCTAAATAGCAGGAGTTGTAATGACCCTGGATTCCTTTCTTCTTCCCGATCATCGTTTCCAAGCCTTCTTTTTCCATTTTTGGAGGAGTGTTTTCTTCAACCACCTCACTTAGATAGCCACCGAAAGCTTAAGAACAACATGTGGAGAGTTAAGTATGGGTCTGAACTCTGCAGCAGAGAGGGAAAATAAAAGAGTGGCTCTGTTGTACAGACGGTTCCTTCCTACGGGGCCTGAATGAGGTGCAGGATGTTACCTGACTCTGAGCCACTGCCCCTCCCTTCAGCACGACCCAGCTTTAGAGGCTGCAGAGGGGGCAGAATGTCTCCCGTACCAGGGGTCTTAGTCCTCTGGCTTTCTTGGCAGCAAGAAAATCTTGGCAGCGCTTGGAACACTGGGGTTGGGTCCACACTGTACTTTCTGTAGGCACAGGGACTTCCACTCATGAAGTGCCACTTTCGCACCCACGTGCCCCACAGTCCAAAATGCCCCCAGAAATGCTGTCCTGAGAGATGGGAGACCCCGGAATAAGATTTCAGGATGCCATGGGAGGCAGGAGGCAGGAAAACTGTACTCTGTGAGCAGAAATCCTTGCTGGGGTTGCCAGGTCTGGGTTGGAAAATACCTGGAGACAAGCTATTCCCTTCCAATTATACTCTATGGCACTGCCAGTGTCTACTTAATATAAATAAAATTGTTTTCTTATTCACTGCCAGTGACTGCTTGTTAAACAGTTGCTATCATCTCCTCGAACTCCTAGACAAATAACACAAAATTTAATAAACAGATAATTATTATTTTATTTCGCTTAGGCTTCTACCATGAATATCAAGCTGTTCTCATAATGCTCTATTTTCTAAGTTTTACAATCTTTAATTACTATCATTTAAAACAGTATCTATTTCTTCATAGCGGAGTTCTTGGAGGTTGTCGCCTAACTTGTATACCATTCCAAAATTGTATGATATTTCTGTTGTAAACATATTATGTGGAAAATAATAAAATATAATTTAAAAAAGGAAAATACCTGGAGACTTTGGGGGCGGAGCCAGGAGAAGGGGAGGTTTGGGGAGGGGAGGGGCCTCAGCATGGTACAAGGCCACAGAGTCCACCCTTCAAAGCAGCCATTTTCGCCAGGGGAGCTGATCTCTAGCTGATCTCTGTCAGCTGGAAATCAGCTGTTAAGAGACCCCCAGGCCCCACCTGGAGGCTGGCAACCCTAATCCCTGCCCTTATGGAAGCCTTAGTCTGGCTCCAAACCACAATATTTTCATCTGGGGGGAGGATACGTACTAAAATAACTTTTTCTCTACACATGTATCAAAGGTTACCTCCTAGAAAGAGCAAGCAACGCTGCAGATTTTAAGCCCAGATTCAAGATGGCAGCTCACGCATGCCAAGCACACAGCACTACACGTTAGCATTAACTTTCATCTGAAGTTTCTGCTTTGTAAATTAGTAGTAGTAAGTAAATCTATTGCATATGGCCGTAGGCCGTTACAATTTAAAATATACACAATATAAATTTAAGGTTCAAAAATACTGTTCTAAAAACAAAGCCTTCAAAATAAGACTGTATAACATTTCAACAATAAAACAAAGTTTTACAATCATAGAAACTATGCTACCAATTTGAAGCTCTATGTTAGACAACTAGAAACCGCATTGGATCTAACTTTTCTGGCTTGCGAGTAACCAGGGGATATATGTCCGACAAGAGGAAAACCAACTTTTCATTGTCAGGTAAGTTGCAAACTTGGCTTAAAATTCCAGATAGGAATCTGCTTCTTAGGCCTGAGTATAAAGGACAGACCATGATGTAATGAAATAGATCTTCTACTGCGGTACCACATATACACACACATTGTTCCTGTGGTTTGTTGGTACACCTTCCAAGCAGCACTTCAGTGGGCATGGATTGAAAGTGAAGAGCGGCAAATGCCACTCTTAAACTGTTAAATGCCGCTCTTGAACTGTGGACTGCAATGTCTGGCTTTGTAAATTAGCACTTGCTTTAAGAGCAGAGATGCTGATGCCTTTCAGACAGTGCAGGAACGAAAAACACCAGCTATAATTAATACATCTTGAATATGTTCCACATTTCACAGCAATTCCACAAAAGAACTGTTTCATCAAACTGCTAATGTGAGCAGGACTTTCTTATTCGTTAAACATTTCAACTGCTGTTATCACCGCTGGCACCACTGTTGTAAGAAATAACATTCGAAACCATACCTGACGCGCATGAAACAAAAGAATGAAGCAGACTCATTTCATTTTGGGGAGCTGTCATTTTATGACTGGACAGAAATACCCTATCCCATCCCTTCCCAAAATATCTTGAAAGCAATAAAATGTAAGAATAAAAAAACCAAAGAAAGGCTACAAGGAGTACCTAAGGAGTTACAGCGTTCAATCTGGTTGGATACAGGCTGCAATGCAGCGAATCTGGAGTCCGGCCTACAGCTCTTCAGCTTAACGAAGAGCGCCTTCTTGGGTGCGCACGTAAAATATCGAGTCCCTTTAAATGTACCATCTGTACAGCCTGCACATTCTTCTTCCTGGAAGACGCAAAAGATCTGGTTGGATACAGGCTGCAATGCGGCGAATCTGGAGTCCGGCCTACAGCTCTTCAGCTTAACGAAGAGCGCCTTCTTGGGTGCGCACGTAAAATATCGAGTCCCTTTAAATGTACCATCTGTACAGCCTGCACATTCTTCTTCCTGGAAGACGCAAAAGAGAAGACAACAAAAAAGCACAAAGGAATAGGGATCTAATTTCGAAAGCAACCTAGTTTCTGCCAGAAAACCAGAGCCTGAGTGCAATCACGGAAGCGCCTTCTGCTCAGTCTGGAGCTTCTGACCAAAGTGAACAGAGCGTGGACAGCAGCTACGATCAAAGGATATGCGGAGTGCCACCTGTTACAATTCCAAGGGTTCAGAGTCAAGGAAAAACAGGTTGCTTACCAGTAACTGGTGATCTTCGAGTGGTCATGTGTGCATTCACACCAATGGGATCTAGTGCGCCTGCGCTGGATCTGCTGGCAGATCCAGCGCAGGCTAACAACTAAAAAAGGTATCCTACCCAAATTTGCGATTGAACACAAATTAGGATGTAAAGTGCCTTGGTTTCTTTATCTACAACTTCAGCATGCTATAGAACAAACACATATGAAAGAAATGATGGGAAGACCCCGCACAGATTTAGAATTTCTTTTTCACACTTTTGAACATACTGACAAAGGGCTGATCTCAGCGACCTACCAACTACTAAATTCACAAATTTATCAAAAACCATTCCCTACCAAAAGTTGTGGCAAAAAGATTGCAAAACGCAACTTGACGATAACTTTTGGAGGGAAGTATGGGAAACCAAACATCCCTATCCAAGCTCTATACCGCTAGAGATGCAGGATTTTAAAATTCTAACAAGGTGGTACCTGACCCCTCTACGCCTATCCCGCATATATCCAAATATCTCTCCAAAATGTTGGAAACAATGTGATGGAATAGGCACATTTGCTCATTCATGGTGGGAATGCGAAAAGATTGCTAAATTTTGGACTGACATACAAAATATCATTTTTAAAGTAACAGGGCTAACAATCCCATTAAATCCTGAAAGTCTTTTCTTAAGACATTGGCCACTTCACATAGAAACACATAAGCATAAACAGATCTTGGATATTATGATCTTTGCAGCCCGCACAGCAATTGCCACGTGCTGGAAAGATCCCAAACCTCCAACTGTGACAATGTGGTACCAAAAACTATGGGATCAATTCCTTATGGATTCTGTGACCAGCAAAATAAATAATTCAGCTCTGAAACCAGTACTTAGACCCATAATGGAAAAATGGAACCCTATACTAGAATTTTTGGCCTCAGAGGAATACTTGCCCTCTTCCTGGCAAAACATGCAGAAATGGTTATAAATGTTCTTGCACTTCAGTGATCAATTATGGACTATATCTTGTAAAACTTTCTTATATAAGATTATTTTATACTTGAACTATACTCGCCTATAGAAACATAAATATCAGAACCAAGAGACCTTCAGATGGCATGATTTGTTAAGCATTGCAGTTAAGTCTGTTTGAAATATAGATGTATTGTTTTTGGATTTGGAAAAGTTTCATTCTGTACAAACTTTGTTACTACATTAATGTATTAGACTTACATGTTACTTGTTATTTGTTAAAACCAATAAAAATGTAATAAAAAACAAACAAACAAACAAGCACAAAGGAATAGGGATCTAATGCCGAAAGCAACCTAGTTTCTGCCAGAAAACCAGAGCCTGAGTGCAATCACGGAAGCGCCTTCTGCTCAGTCTGGAGCTTCTGACCAAAGTGAACAGAGCGTGGACAGCAGCTACGATAAGGGATATGCGGAGTGCCACCTGTTACAATTCCAAGGAGTCAAGGAACTAGCAAAATCGGCAACACAGTCCTCAAAGTCACATTTCTTAGATAATCTCAAGAAGAAGAAGAGGAGGAGGAGGAGTCTCAGAGCGGCTTACCAACTCCTTTCCCTTCCCCTCCCCACAACAGACACCCTGTGAGGTGGGTGGGGCGAGCAGCTTACAAACTCCTTTCCCTTCCCCTCCCCACAACAGACACCCTGTGAGGGAGGTGGGGCTGAGAGAGCTCTGACAGAAACTGCTCTTTTACAAGAACAGCTCTGACAGAACTACGGCTTGCCCAAGGTGCAAGTGGAGGAGTGGGGAATCAAACCCAGTTCTCCCAGATTAGATTAGAGTCCGCGCTCCTAACCACTACACCTAACGGACAATCAGACCCAAAGGGAAATTCTAAGGCATCTGGTCAACAAGACTTCTAATCCTAAGTAGGGATGTGCATTCGAAAATGGCCCATTCGGACCCTTTTCGGGCTGCTGCAGGCCGATTCAGATTCTCTGATCTGAATAGACTTGCCACCGAATTGACCCCCCCCCCCACTGGAGGAGGCTCAGGGCAGCTTACATAAAAAGTTAAAAACACATAAAAACAATACAAAAGTAAAACATCATAATT
Organism: Gekko japonicus; assembly: GCF_001447785.1. NCBI lineage: Eukaryota > Metazoa > Chordata > Lepidosauria > Squamata > Gekkonidae > Gekko > Gekko japonicus. The sequence goes on along the minus strand of NW_015176032.1, from coordinate 331,760 downwards.
AGTCATAACCAGTGTTCTCTCTAAACTGAGTTAGTGTGAGCTAGCTCACAGTTTTTTAGCCTCCAGCTCACATATTTTTGTCTTAGCTCAGGAAGGATGGCTCCAGAGCAAACAGGTTGCCCCTATCCCCTTCATTGTTCTCTATGGTGGGGAAAAAGTAACATTTTTTCCTACCGTAGAGAACAATGGATGAGATGGGGCAACCTGTTTGAGGGCCCGTAGAATTGGTCCCCCTGGCCCAATGCTCTTGAAACGTGGTTGGTATCTTGGGGAGAGGCTCCAGCAGCTACCCTGCGAGTTTGGAGTCTCTCCCTGAAGGCCCCCCCCCCCTATGTTTTTACCATTTACTTCAATGGCCCATAGGATATAATGGGGCCGAAATTGACATTTGGCTGGCAGAAAAACTCCCAAATGGGCTGGTACTGACGAAACTGACATGCGGGAGTCCTACTGCCAGCCGAAATTGATTCTGCCCAATTCTACCAAATCCGAATGGGCCAATTTTTATTTTTATTTGATTTTTTTTTGCACACCCCTAATCCTAGGTAACGGGCACCAATCTTGGTGTTTAGCAGCACAAAACCGAAGGAATCTCGTTTTTTTTTAAAAAGCAGTCTGTTGGCCTTTCATTGGTGACCTGATAAAGTACTGTAAATATGATTGCATCTAGCCACTTGCCTATTGCATATTTTTCCTGTGACAAATTGTGTGGTTTCCTCCCACCATGGTCTTTTTAAAAATATCAAAGACTTGTTTTGCTTTGTGGGTGGTGAGCTTGCATGTAATTCGCTGCACAGGGTGTTATATCAGTACCAGTTTGTTATTCGTAAGAACTCCGGTTTGCTACCTACCAAGCAAATGATTTGCCCAGCTATATGGGGCTATTCGAACACAAATGAAGTAAGTAAATAAACATTTTGCTGTGATTATGACCCTTATCGTACCTCAGGGACACGCTATCTGGTGCCTGGTTAGAATTATTCAACGGTGTCTTAACACCTGTTTAAAAAAAAAACTCTAGGTTTCTTTAGAAACTTTCTTTAGGATCTAGGTTTCTTTAGAACCTTTCTCCATTAAATTCAAAGGGATCATAGAGATGTCCCTGAAAAGCAGTTTGTTCACAGCTAGCAATCTTGCCTCAGGTCCTCTGTTTATAGTGGATAAGATGATAATCAATTTGAACTGGGCAGTGCACTGTGTAACCTCGATGTCTGCATTTCCTAGAATCCTCTGCAGTCTGCAGGATTTCCTCAGCAGGCAGACTGACAATGAAGAAAGGGCTTGATGAAGACAATGTTTGGGGGGGAGGGGGATGCTGTTCAATATAATCAAGGGGCTACTGATATAATTTGCAGCACTGGCCTCAATTCAGCAATGACTTTGGAACACTTCACTCTGCATTGGACTCTGACCACCACATAGCTCAGAAGTGGATTCCCATAGCCAGCCTGTGACGAACTCAACGTGAGTGCTCAAGTGACTTGCTTCTTTAAAAATTAGATTCAACAAGCAAATCTTGCCCAGTAGCAAGCTGGGCACATTTGGGTTCAATGCATAAACCTTAACTGTATCTTTCAGCAAAACACAACAGGGTTAACGGTTCCCACTACATGGCCAGAGACCTCCGTACAGTTTTGCTTTAATGGAATGGCTGACTGGGTGGGCAGGTGCATTCACGCTTCCACGCTCTTCACTCGCCTAGCTGCTAGTTCTACCCCTTTAAAGTCAGAAGACATGGCTGGGATGTGCCCACACAGCTCTTGCCAAGAGAAAGAACACACAGCAAGAAAAAGAGATGCAGATACGAGACTACTGCTTGCCCCGGGGAGAGAGATATGGCATCTTCCACCTCTGGTACTGTGCTAGAGGAAGGTAAATCCTAGGGGGTGTGCATTTAGTAGTATCCAAGCTGGGGAAAAAATACCAGTGGCACTGGTTCAGCTGGACACAATGCACTGGTTCTGTTGCTGGCTGGCCTTGCAAAAATGCCCCCCCAGAACTCACTTTCTACTGCAGAGATTCTCTGGGACATTCTGCTGGGCTTGTACTGCCTTGCTATTTTCCCCCCATTGGAAACAATGGGGGATAGGGGCACCTTCTTTGGGTGCCCCACAAAATTGGGCCCCTGGGTCCAATCTTTTTGAAACTTGGGGGGGGGGGGGTTCTTTTGAGCATCTCCAGCAGCTTTGCTGCAAATCTGGTGCCTCTACCTCAACCCCTCCCCTCCTCCAGACCACTGAATATACCCCAGGATAGATTTGCAATTGACTTTAACAGTCCCCATAGGACATAATGAACCTGAACAAATTCAGGATTCTAAAATATTACCAGATCTGAATATCATACCGGTATTGGGATTTGGGAATATCGGGAAATACGGATATTTTTCATGTCCAATATACCCGAATTTTTAAAAAATGATTTTTTTTTCTCTTGCACACCCCTGGCAAATTCATCCTGCCGGTTTCTACCTTGCCGATTTGTTTCACACAGCCCAAATACCAGCTTCAGGGATACGCTATCGATTTGTTTCACACAGCCCAAATACCAGATTCCACTAATGACACCTGGTCCATAATCCAGAATTGTAGCCAAAGGAGGTGTCCTGTTTTGAAAAGATGCTGTACAAACAGATGAACGAAACAATGAAGTCTTTTGAAATGAATGTTAATTACCAGTTCTAGTCCTGCTAACACTTCATTCACTCCTGGAGGCTGTCCAATCCACCGGATTACTCCATAGAAAGGAGGGTTCTCTTTCACTTCAGCCAAGGAACCTGCTTCAAGCCCATGCATGTTGACAGGCATGTTGACAGGTGCCACTGTTTGCACTGTTGACGGAGGACTGTCCTGGAGGTTCCCGGCACTCCCCTCTCCGATAACCGACTGAACAGATAAAGAGAGAGGGCTGTGTCCAATAGCATTGTTACTGCTGGACATCTTTGTCAGGCTGAAAGGCAGGGAATGAAATCGGTTTTCGGCCGATAAACTGTTCGCTGGGGGAGGCTGAAGTGGTGGCGAAGAATGTCCGAACCCAGGAGACGAGTCATTAAGGGATTTTGCAGAGTCTTCAGCAACTGTTGAAATTAAGACAAAGGCAATCAGCAACATTTGGGGAGTCCAACAAGAATTTAGTAAGTTGCCTGAACCAATGCTCTGTGCAGCTTTCCATGCAACGAGAGAACAAAAAAAAATGCAAGCAATCACTCTCTCGGATGAATGAGACTGTTATAAAAACGGACCCATTTGTACAATATACTGGGGACTGTCAAGGGACAGATGTTTTTCTAACATCAGGCTAGAAGACAGTAAATAGGGACATGAGCCTGGAAAGAGAGGCTAACGGTGCTACCCTAAGGAGAGTTACACCCTCCTAAGTCCACTGACGTTAATGGGCTTAGACAGGCACAATTCTGCTTAGGAAGACTCCTCGAAGCACATGTCCAAGGCTATCAATTCCAACTGTCTGCAGTCTGGTGAGATGAACGTTCTATGGGGAAAACCAGAATGACACCGGGCTTTACTTTAACGCACAAATACTACAAAACCTGGGAATTTTATAGTTTTTGGAAGCTCGTTAGGGGCTCTTCGATGAGAAGGTGAGTAGTGAAAGATACGCTTTCTTTAAAGACAACTTATCTACCACTACCGCTGTTCCCCGCCTAATCATTTTCATGGAAACAGAGGTGTTTGCAGCTGCAGTTCCCGAAGGGGACAGCTAAGGCCAGACATGTTTGGCCAATGCTTTGAATGAACTGAGTGTACAGCTGAGTATACACATCCCCTAGACTCTTCCCCAGCACACAGGAGATGCTAAGCAGGCAAAAGCTTCCCTGAAGAAAGAACACTTGAAAACTACTGCGGCAAGCCGTTAAAAAAAATAAATAAATCTGCAATTCAAAATACTGCATCTAGCCAAGGCAGGGACTGTTTTCTGAGAGTGCACAAAAGGATCGAGTCACCAGTCTGTTACCTGAAGATATGTAAATAAATCATGAGTCAACATTCAGTGCATGAGGTCACAAGCCGCTATGCGGGTAAGTTACTATTTATAAGCATCTTGCATCCCAGCTCGTCTAATAAGGAGGGCAAAGTCGAACTTTCACAGAACATTGCCTCAGACATTCTCCGTGATGACTCAAAAGCTCAAGTTAACGGTGGGAGAGGAGCCAGATAAAATGCCTTGCACTATCTTGCTAAATACTGGCCAGGAACCAAAGAACCGGGGAAGGGGCTTCCCTGAGCCTAAGGAGCTTTGTTTTCCCACTCAGCACTCTGCAATATAGTACGGGGCAGTGCAGCTGTTCAAAGCAAACGTTAAAACAATTTCCCTGGGCTAGCACCAAGACCCTTACTTCGGTGGATCTTTGAACTTTGAACATTACAGAGGACAAATACACTAGATCAAACAGTGTCTTACAAACAGATGAAGAAAAGCTACACTGCAGGGGGGTCCATCAGAAGTATTCTCAATCCACAACACAGCAGAGGCGAAGTGTGCTGTTAAGTCGCAACCGACGTACAGCGGCCTCCACCATGGGGTTCTTAAGGCAACCCTGGTCTTCCTCGGAGGTCTCCCATCCAAGGACTAACTACGGCAAGCTGTGCTCAGCTTCCAAGCTCTGATGAGACTGGGCTAGCCTAGGCTACTTAGGCTGCTCCACAACACAACAAGGGCCATTAAATCAAACTTCCTTTATCCTTTATAAGGCCTTCATTCGCCGCCACAATCTGCTGTTACGCTCGCAAACGCAACGACGTATGTCCTCTCGTTACCTTCATCGATATACCACGTGTTTTTCGATTTTGTCTGCGGCTGGGAATCCACTGAAGAGCCGTTTAAGGCATAGAAAAATTCTGATCTGTTTCGGCTTACGGGGTCAGAGAGTGCACCTAAGACACAAACCATGTCGTAAGGAGAAGGGAAAAACCACACACGCAAAGAGGCACTGTCACGCTAACGGAAAGCCAGCCCCATGGCCCTTTAAAGCAGGACTCCTTGCTGTTATTTAACAAGTTCAGCAAAGTCTACAGAGGAACCTTGGGAACTCACGGCCTTTGGTAAAGATAGAAACTGGCAGCTCCCTCTGGCCAGCCCCTGCAACGTGGCACAGTTCCCACACACCTACACTCTTAAACAGATTAAGCCAAGTTATCGGCTCACGTTTCTGAGCTATACAAAAAGCACTTCTCTCCAGCATCCTTCCATAACCTACAATATGTGTAAGTAAACCCCAAGTGACTTCGGCGAGAAGACAGTTTCTTGGAAGGCGTTCAGAAGTAAAGTAAAAACACAGATCCCTGTTTTCTGAATAACCAAAAAGAGGAATCTCCTTGGAGGATGTTAGTAATTGGCCACTGGACAAACCATCTGGAGTTAGAACCGCTGCATTAGGGAGCCAGTGCAGTGGTCCGTGTGTCGGGACTAGGATGTGGGAGACCCAGGTTCAAATTCCCATCTTGCTTAGTGGACTTTAGGGAAGTCAGTCTCACGGTTCAGCCTAATTCACGGGGTTATTACGCAGATATGGGAAAGAGCCATGTATGCTTCTCTGTCCTCCTTGAAAGGACAGGATAACAATAAATTAGGCAGAGGAATCAATCAGCGGCTCTCAAAGTGCAGAACTGAATACCCCTTTTAATTTCTGCAGCATGTTTAACTATTGTTTATTATCATAGTGTTACCCCATGGCGTATACATCACTGCGGTTACGGATGAGTAGCTGAAGTGGAGAGACGGAGTTTAGGGAGGAGGAGGAGATTGGATTTATACCCCGCCCTTCACTTGGAGTCTCAGAGCGGCTTACAAACTCCTTTCCCTTCCCCTGAGGTGGGTGGGGCTGAGAGAACTCTGGCACAAACTGCTCTTTTTCAAGGACAGCTGGACCAGAGCTTGTGACTGACCCAAGGTCACATCAGCAGGTGCAAGTGGGGAATCAAACCCGGTTCTCCCAGATTAGAGTCCGCACACTTAACCACTACACCAAACTGGTGGCCAAGCAGTCATGTAAACACTTCTTTCCACGCCAGGGTCTAACATTCTGTGTTTAGGGTTACGCAGCCTCTCAGTAACTACTGGCACTCAAAGCATGGGAGTATGGCACTCGGCAACCCTTCCAACAAGCTTATCCAACACAAGAATCTTTACACCTCAGAGGTTATGAAATGTCTTCATTCATTCCCCGAGTAGGTAGAACAAGGTCCCCAACCTTTTTCGAGCCGGCAGGTACCTCTGGAGTTCTGACACAGTGTGGTCGGCACAGCCACAGAACAGCTGCCACAAAACGGCTACAGTAGGAGGTGGAGCCAGCTTTTTTGGAGCTTGGCCTTTACCTGGTGGAACCCTCTTGCTGGAGGACATCCATGCCCTGTGGATATTGAGAGCCAGTTCGGTGTAGTGGTTAAGTGTGCGGACTCTAATCTGGGAGAACCAGGTTTGATTCCCCACTCCTCCACTTGCACCTGGCTGGATGACCTTGGGTCAGTCACAAGCTCTGGCACAGCTGTCCTTGAAAAAGAGCAGTTTCTGTCAGAGCTCTCTCAGCCCCACCCACCTCACAGGGTGTCTGTTGTGGGGAGGGGAAGGGGAAGGAGTTTGTAAGCCGCTCTGAGACTCCGAGTGAAGGGCGGTGTATAAATCCAATCTCTTCTTCTTCTTCTTCTTACCCTTCCTCAGGGCACGTAAGGATGTTCCACCAGGCATTCGGTTCGAGGACAGCGACAGCACAGTATGTAGTCTGGCACTCTCTCATACCCTCCATCCTCCGCGAGCCCCCCGCCCGGAGGCCTGTGAAATTTGAATTTTTTCCCCACCATCTTGGAATGACTATATTATGCTGATGAATCACTGGCGCTGTATGTATTATGTATTTATTCTTGGCTTTAATTTTTAATTACTTCTTCTATGCCTTTTTCTGTTGTAAGCCGCCCTGAGACTTGTCTGCAAGGAAGGGCGGCCGAAAAAATCTAATAAAAAATAAATACAAACGGCTGCTGCAGCTTACCTTCAGCCACACAGTGAAGATCCTTGCGCTGCGGCCACCACCAAAGCAATGTTTTTAAAAATCTGCACAGCCAATCAAATCTCCGATAGCCAACCAGAACCCTTCCTGGGCAAAACCCCACCGGGCCTCACTCTCACTTTTTAAAAACACTTGTCAGGCACCAGAAAGGTGCCAGCCGACATCATGTTGGGGGCTCCTGTCGCAGGACAAGGCGGTAACTTGCTATACATCCCCTAGTATCAGGGAACCACACTACTAGGAAGCAATGCCCCCTCT
>NW_015176032.1:309866-324207 GCF_001447785.1 Gekko japonicus | reverse complement strand
TTTTTAACAAAATACACAACTAAGCCAGATATGGCCTACTTTTTAGATTCTGACATACTATTTTGCCTGCACGGAAACAAAAAGCATTTTTTTTCCGTTCAAAATATTTGCATTCCCCACCTTTACATAATGACCAAGGAAGCACACACCACAGAAGATCTTGAGTAACCACAGGCCCACATCAAAGCATCAGTTCACCACAAGGTAACAGTACTGTAAATCTTTTAGAACACTGACTTGCAAGGAATTCACCTGTGGCTCAACATCCCTCCGGACCAGACACCAGCATATGCTAGCAGAGCTCTATTCATACCGGTATACTACATTTTGAGAAACTATTACCACCACAAATGCTTTTGTCTCTGTCATTTTTCAAGTTCTTGCTAATATGTCCTTAACACACTTGTATCGAGTATGGTATTCATTGCCCTGTATTTTCCATTACTGAACCTGTTGATTAGGAAGCGTGCTTTTTAGCTACACAAGTGTTATTTCTGTCGCAGCCCACCCAATATTAACACTTCTAAATTATACAAGGATTTAAAGTTTCTCAATAACTGTTTTCAAAAAGGAAACACTTGGGGGGTGGGGTGGAAACATTCAGGGAGAAGAAAATCATGGGTAACTGAGGGGAAATTAAGGTATACAGGCCGTAATGGATGCAAGCCATTTCAGCAAACCCTCTCACTCCCCCCACCCACCCCACGAACTTCCAAAATCACGTGGAAGGTCGTGGGAGTGTCGTTAATAGAGATGGGCATGAAACTCCAGTTCACAAACCACAAACCAGCAATGCTCATCGCAAAATTAGGTTTGTGACGAGGTTTATGCCTATCCCTAGTTAAAAAGCTGCTTGTTACATCTCCAACACCATATCTGGGAGAACATAGTTTTAGTGTGGTCATCCAACTTCCTTCAAGCAAAGATATACACTCCAGAGTATGTGGTGATTTAAGCCTCCTGTTAAGTGACTTTAAACCAGACATTGGGAAACTGGTTTCACCAAGCCCATCCATCGCATTATGATTTTACTAAACAGTGAAGTAAGTTACTAAATGAGGCATCTAAGAGTCTTGCTAAATGACTATTAGAATCCAAAAAGCTGGAATCACTGGATCAAGTTCATCAATTTTGTTGAATACAGTAAACTAAAAAAGTTTTAACTGGATTTTGAATTATTGTCCAATTGTTACGATTTTGAAATTTATTGTTATTTTCTTTAGTGGGCCTTGAAAGCGGCTATTCTGAATACTGTTTTTTACGGGGCGGGGAGGCACTGGGGAAGAGTCTGTGGAGTCACAGGGGCAGTGGCCCCAAAAGTTTGGGAACCTCTGATGAAGTAAATTAACATAGTACTTTTTATTTTTTAACAAAATACACAACTAAGCCAGATAGGGCCTGCTTTTTAGATTCTGGCATACTATTTTGCTTGCACTGAAACAAAAAGCATTTTTTTTGTTCAAAATATTTACATTCCCCACCTTTACATAATGACCAAGGCTGCTTACACAAAATAAAAGTAACAAAGTTTGAGTCCAGTGACACTTTTAAGACTAGCCAAGTTTTATTCTGGGTATAAGCTTTCTTGTGCACACCCAGAACTAAACTTGGTGGGTCTTAAAGGTACCACTGGACTCAAACTGCGTTCTGCTGCTTCAAACCAATACGGTTACCCACAGTTATCCACCTGAACAAAACAAACATGTCACATCAGGATTCCTCTCAACAGAAGTTGAATACATCTCCCCCCCCCCCAATCAATTATGGCAGAGATAAAGAAGTTGAATACATCTCCCCCCCCCATCAATTATGGCAGAGATTGCAAAACAAAAGCACTAAAAAAACACTACAGATACAAAACTTCCAAAAGCTAGCCCTCACTTCAGGTTCTTGTTTGCTTACCACACAGTTTGAGAGCAAGGAACCTGTATCGAAAGTTTTCAATTTCCACCTTTTGTTTAGTTTACGTGTTGTCATTTGCCTGACAGAGAGCAAATGTTTTAAAAAAAAGATGAAAGGTATTTTTTTTAATTCCCTGCATGAAATGAATAGTTTTTCCCCCCTCTCTAGTCAGATCTTCAGCAAATTTTTAAAAAAATCTTACAGGTGTGGGGTGGGAATAGGCATGCATAATAAGCAATAATATCAACAGAGACAATTAACTTTCTTCTGTTTGCTGGTAAATGGGACTTCTCACTCAAACAACATGCTATCATGTACATTAAAAAACCCTGTCATTTCCTCTGCGTAACATCTGAGGATTCTTAACTCAGCCAGATATCTGTTCAGAGCGTTCAAATGAAAGTGTTCCTTCATGTTTCATAATCGGAATATAACTGTTCAATTACATTTTAACCAAGTTGCCCCCTTGGGAATAACACTATTAGCACACATCAGTTACTTTCACTGGAGTACATTAGCTTATCTCTAGCCAGCCAGCAAAGGAAACTTCCTTTGGAAAGACCGATCTTTCAAGGGGGGGGGGGGAGAAGTACTGGTAGTATTTTTTTTCCTTTAAAGAGCATCGCCTCAAGGTCTTAGAAGCTGATGATTACATTTGAAAGAAAAACATTCTGCATCATCTGTCTTACAGTTAGGACCGTTTCATCACAAAAGGTATTTTTCAAGTTTCTTCTTCATCAAGGGTTTCATTTTTTTAAATGTTCCTGTACGTTCCTACAGATGATGAATCCCTTGCTTCACCCTGGTCCTTTTACCATACAGACTGCTGTGCCACCCCCCCCTCAATGGAGGCTTAACTTAGAGGAAAACAGGTTAATTGCATAAGACGCTGAACTGCAGACTGGAAGGTCAGTAGTTCAGCAGTTCGAGACCCAAGTGCCGCATGACAGAGTGAGTTCTCGTCTCTGGCCCCAGCTCCTGCCAACCTAGCAGTTCGAAAGCAAGAAATTGCAAGCAGATAAATAGGAACCGCTTCGGTGGGAAGGGAGCAGCGTTCTGTGCACCTCGCGCTTAGTCATGCTGTCCACATGACCACGGAAAACGTCTTCAGACAGCGCTGGTTCTTCAGCTTGGAAACAGAGATGAGCACCGCACCCCTAGAGTTGGATTCGACTGGCTTTCGAGCAAGGGAAACCTTTACCTTTTTTCCTAGCACTCCCAAGTGCTTTAAAGGAAAATCCTCTCTCATTTTTAAATATTTAAAACATTTTCCTGCTACCTTTCCACCATATCAGGGTCTACAACGGGACAAATATTAAAACATCCGGACAATTAAAAATACAGTTAAAGTTATAAAATAATTATATTAAAAGCGCAAACAAACAATCCAAGGAGGAGTCTTTTTCTGTTCATCTGGCATACCCTCCAGTATGGGCCAGATTCAGGTGGGTAGCAGTGTTGGTTTGAAGCAGCAGCACGAAGTTCGAGGCCAAGTGGCACCATTAAGATGAACAGAGTTTTATTCAAAGTATGATTTACAATGCTATATAAGATTTAACTGCTACCGGAAGGTATGCCGGATTAAACAAAAAGACTTTCATTTTTATCCCTTCTTTCCTGCAGAGAGCTGCAATTCATCTCACACCAATTTTAAACCCCAGCTCTCCTTGCACCTGTGTTTTTCCCCCCTATCCCTTGAACACCACTGAGACTAAAGTCATGTATCTGGATGGCCCTGGTCAGGTACGGTAACTCAGTATGTTCTCCTCGCCTTGAGACTCCAGTGTGGCTTGCCACAGCAGCTGCTGATTGGGCAAATCTCCCCCCACCCCATTCATCCCGATGGGGTGGGGGTCTCTTGCCCACATGCAAGCTGGAGAAAAATGCACATATTCTGTCAGAAAGAAAGCATACAAGCAACTATGCTTTCACAGATTCTGAACAGAAAATATATCAAGGGGGGGGGGGGGGGGGGAGAGACAGATTGCCTGTAGTTTTAAGCACTGTTCATAAGCGCCAATTCTTTTGCAAGACCATATGTGGGCATCATTAGAACGTATTCCTTTGAAGAAAGTGCAAGAAAACAATCCAATGCACAATGCTTGCTTTATTAAACAAATGAATACTGTCCGGGGGGTTATTTCACACTATTTACTGGCTTTAGAATATTTTCCATCGACCTTGCAATTGAGCGGCAGCTCACCATCAGCAGCCAGAAAGGATTTTCTCAAGGCCTGCATTTCCTTCCATTTCTTCCCTGCCTGCACTACCAGCAGACAGCAGCAGAGACCCACAGCCATTGATTTCCAGCCCCACATGATGGTGGCCGCAAGCCTTGGCTTCCAGTATTACAACTCAGACAACAACCTTGACCTATCCAAAAGACCTTTTCACACCCCATGGGGTTCCCTGTCCCTCCTGTCCTCTGGTTACTACTTATCTACACCACCAAACAAGTACTGTTCTTGCTGCTCTGTCACTACACTATTCCCGCTATGATCCCAAGAGCTCTGTCCCGATTCCACATTTCTTCCCTTCTTTTTCCTTCTCCACTATCAACCCGATTCCTTAAGCCGCTCGTTCTTCCATGACTAGTTTCTCCCCCCCCACTACACATTCCCGCTTTCTCATTTGACTTCCTATCCCCTCGTCCTCTTCTTCCTGCCCTAAGTGTCCTTCTGACCTCAGATGAAACAAGACAGACCTCTCCCCGCTTCCTCCACAAAGACATCCCCTTTCCAATGCTCCCTCTAAGCTGTGGAGACTTGTGAGCAAAAATTCTACTTTGTGAGCTACTTGCATTAAAGTTGTGAGCGAACAATTTGGCTTCTGCATCAATTAGTTTGCTCCGGAGCCACCCTTCCTGTTATACATATAGATTCCCAGTCAAAAAGGAAAAATTGAAGTTAAAATGAGGAGGAAGATCTTGTGTTTAATTGCAATCAGACATGGAAAACAGGCCAGATAGCCCATCAAAAATTGACTGCTTTCTGAGCATGATCAGGAAATACATGAAGTTTTAGACTTTAGATAACATCCTCATGACATCATAATGAAAACAACATCCAAAAAGCATAATTGGTTGCAAAGAACTATACATCATTTGAATAAAAATCCCCTTATTGGTCAAATGTAAAGAAAGGTGTGGTTATACAATATCGTCAAGTGTTTACTTAACCTAACCTGAATACTATGGCCAAGGATTCTCCATATCCAAAGGTGTTTTTTTTCTGATACGGAGCTAAAATCCTTTTTGACCCAGACACTGCAAAGTTCTTACCCTAAACAATTAAAAAACCATGAACTTTATACCTTCTTCTGTGCCAAAAGAATGGTATTCTCTTGTCTGCTAACATCAGCTGGAAAAATACCCTGACCTACAAGAAAAGGCCTTCTATATAACAGGCCTTCATTACATCCTAATAAAATCGTATTAGGAGAAAAATGTATCAAACCAGAAAAAATATGAATAATCAGAAGAGAAAAAAAATCTTTACAATCCTATCTATACTACATTCCTAAGACAAAAATGTGTGAGCTGGAGGCTAAAAAACTGTGAGCTAGCTCACACTAACTCAGCTTAGAGGGAACAACACTGTCCCTTTCTACTGACCAACTCTGCATGAGATTTCCCCAAAGGAAAGGATGTCTTAATTTCTTCCTCCAGGGAACAGTCCAAATCAACGTAGCAGAACTAAATAGCTCATCGTGCTTAACAGCCAGGTTAGGTTTTACTCTGAATAGATTATGTATGTAACTGATCTCTGCTTGCAATCAACTTGCAGAATCTGGCCTTCTGACCTGCAGCCAGCTTCCCCTGATGTAATGTCTGTACCTTACTGCTTGCATAGTATCTCGTCCTCGGGGTCTGCTAATTTTGGCTACTCCTGGCAGTCAGCGATTGTTTATGGCTGTTACCATCTCTAGCCCTCCACAGAAGTCTTCTCACACATACAGAAGAGCTACAGGAGGGCCTGGGCTGATATTTTAATTCATAAATCCCAGAGCTGCAACCCCATGACTCAATCTGTATATCCCAACCACCCAGGGGCTAAGATTTTGATAACCGACAGGCGATCTTATCGCAGCTCTTCCAACATCATGTCTGGCTCAACTCCAGGTGCCTTCAAAGCCTAGCACACAGTGAGAATACCCCCTTCCTCAAGATGCTATGAAACAAGGAAAAGGTGTCTCTCACGCCTGGCATAAAACAAGACCTCCGGTTTTTCCAAGCTACGTGCAACGAGCAAGTAACTTGAGGAGTCTCTTCCTCTGACGTGAGCACCTACGGGCAGAGGCCCCAGAGAGAAATCTTATGGCTGCTGCCAGGGGTCGTTTCGTAGAAAAAGAGCTAGGGGAACTCATTAGCATAACTCATTAGCATATGCCACACCCCCTGACATCACCGGAACGAGCCCCATGAGGGGCCCGGCAGTGGACCTGCAAGGCCGGCGGGAGTGCAAGGAAGCCCCGTGAAGGCCCTCCCTGGCCCCAGGCAGGCAGGGGTGGGGAGAGGCAGGGAGGAAGCAAATTACCCTCCCTCTTCTCCTGCCTCCTCCTGGCTGAATGAGGGCCGGAAGCAGGGGGCGGGGCTTCGTCATGTGCCCCGCCCCCCGTACCTCCCCCGGGGGAACTGCGATCCCCCGCGAAATGACCTCTGGCTGCTGCTCACCACTGCACATCTTGAGACCCTGATTCCCACAGCCACATACAGATCACCCCCAGCCTGCACATTTCAAGGAGTACGCAGCTGGAAAATGCTACTGCCCCGAAGGCAGTGACCTTTTGCTGTGGCAAAAAAAACCTGGGCTGTTTTGAGAAGTCCAGGCTCAGCATGAAGGCTATTGTATTACTAAGCTCCTCCTTGTTTTCAATTTCTACCACACAGAAGCACAGAAAGAGAGCAGGGAAGCTCACAAAACCATCAGGGACGAAAGACACTATTCTGTAAAATGCGACAACGAAAACCATACCGCACAACAGCTAAGGCCGCCAACAGATTTGTGGGCTTTCTTCCTAGTCGCTGTGTTTGGAACTCAGAACCAAAGGAACTAGGTCCTGACCAAAAACTAAAGTTACAATTAGAACCCAGTTCAAGTGTGCTCAACATTGCGACTTTTTAAAATACAATATACAAAGCGTACCTGGGATAACATCATTGATATGCAGGAGAAGTGTGCTTTCGACACTCGCAAAACTGCAGAGCTGCTGTCCACTGTATCTTCCATCCCAGTTTCCAATTGGATTGTCCTAAAAATTATTTCAGAAACCTGGTTACACGTGGCCCCAAGAGGCGAGCCCGACAACGGGACATTCAAGCGGTGCCTATGGGTTTTGGTAAAAGATCTTGGGCACATGCAGCCTAGACGCGAAGGGAGTGGGCTCCTTCACAACTGCCTCGCAAGAGCATTTCAAGAGCAGTGCTTTCAGGTGCATAATTCCATCCCCCACGTTCACAGAAAACAGATTGCACTGTGCAAACATCGTTCGGTTGCCACAGACACTCAGGGACTGACGATTACGATGTTCAAGAAGTAAGGGAAAAGCCAAGCAAGATCTGTCAGCAGCACAGGAGCCCCGCAAACAGGTACACACACAAATGGCTCTCATACCTGCAGTATCAGAGAGTCATTTTCAACACAAAGAAGACTCGCTGGCTTCTTTGCTAAGCAGCAACGGTAAATGAGTGCATTCATTTACATGTGAAGAAGTGCAAAACAAGTAATTCCCCCACGTTGAATGCCTGCTAGCACTATAAAAATGTAACAGTTTGGCTTAATAATTCATTGCAAAGCCCCAGTAAGCACTCCAATTTCAAACACAGCTTAGGGGTCAAGATAAGGAATATCACACGTTCCTGAAGTGCTTCCAAAAACTCTGCGTTCACATTAAATGAGAGCCTGACATGACAGTCTTCCTACCGGCCCCCCCAAAAAATAAAATCCAAAATGGTCCTCTTTTCAGAGGACAACTGAAAAAAGTCAGTCGTGCCAACTGAAATATTAGTCGGCTAAGCAGGAGACTACAAAGAAGCAGTTATGTACAGAGAAATCTTGCATGATCGCTTTCAAGTTAAGCTTCATAGGGACTTTAAAAAAAAAGTAGCCCATAATAATCTTTACTAGTCTCTCCCCACACTGTTATCGCTTGTGGACGAATAAGGAAGTCAAACTTTTGCCGGTTTCCCGACTTTCTCCAGAGTAGATTTTTGTTTGCTTGTTTTAACTCACCCTCAAGAAACCAGACAAGCTGCTATTTACAAGTCTGACTTCATGTTTTAGAAAGCTGATGGATGGGGACTGTAAGAAGCAGTTGTACATGATGATGTGAATCATGGGTTACGAGTCTAAAAACGAACTAGCCGGCAGATATGCCCACCACCACCGCCCCCTTCAATATTGCATGTACTTTCCATTTAACACACATGCAAAAAAATTTACAAGAATCAGGTGAATTTCTTACCATGTCCACTCCAACAACGTATCCTAAACTCTCGTTTCCTGGTAAGACATCACAGAATATAACTGTCCCATACTCTATATTCTTTCCTATCTTCACAGAAACCCTGGAGTTGAGCTCCAAAGGAGGAAGTTCTACCTGCATTGAGTCAACTGGAGCTGCATAGTCATTCTCCAGTTCATTCTCATCGTCCTCCGCCAGCTCCAGTTTGTCAAGTGCAACAAAAACGCCACAGTCCTCGTCACATCTGAACAGCTGTTTGCCTTGGTACTGTCCATCAGTAAAGCCCTGACCGCGACCTTCTTCCTGGATTTGAGGTTGGAGAGGGAGAGAAAAGGCCACACGCACAATTCATTCAGCACCGGAATTAGCTGCAAGCAGGATGTTAACATGGGGCTGGATCCAGACTAGATTGGCAAATTCCCACTGATTCTGCCTGTAGACCCTCTTATGTCATTCTTTTGGGCCCCCTACTGCCAAGGGGCAGCACTCTGCGGAATAAGGCAGAAAAGTTCCATTTTGCTCATGGAAAATGTAGTCCTACCCTTAGAATGAGTAGACCTGGATTCAAATCCCTGCTCACTTCTAAAGTTCACTGGGTGACTATGGGCTAATCATTATCTCTCAACCTAATCCATGGAGGAGATGAAAAGATTAAAATTAAGAGGAGTGGGTGGAGACTAAGCATACCACACCCCGAACCCTTCTGGTGTTCATTCTTCAAAATTGCTTGGTGACTGAACATTGCTCATTCTTCAAAATGCTTTCCCTCGTAAAGTTAAGACACGTACACAAGAAACTTACCAGAAGCTCTACTCCGAAAAAAATCCCAGACAGTGATCTTTCTTGTAACAAAGGTCCTCTAAAGCGCACAACTCCAGGATATTTTTCGTCTCCCGATCTCAGCTGCACTCTCACCGGCGACCCAACCTCTATGTGCAGGCCTTTAGCCAGTCTGTCTTTGTTCTTAAATATACTGTATCTTTCCTCACAATTGGTGATTGCCAAGAGCAGTTCCGCTAATTTCTCGTTTATTTCTACAACTTCTTTCTCGTCCACAAACAGGACGGCGTGAGGCTGCTCCAAAATCTTGATTCCCATTTGCACTTTTTTGCTTTTAGGGATACTTCTGGTATGTCCTCCGGTAGAACGATCTTGAACGAACTGACCAATGCTCCCCTTAGGAACCTTCAACAACTTCTGAGTTTGTTTGTCTATGACGCTGCATTCTTGGAGAAGCAGAAAAAATATACGCTCTTCCCAATAAGGTGAGCTGCCTTTCTCTTGACTCCACAAGCCTGAATTCATCGCTGCACAAACTTTGTACAAATACAAAGAGAGATCTTCAAGGCAGGAGAGGTGCCAGCATGGCTGTAAAGGACCTGGAAGATTCCACTAGAAGGCCTGGCCCCAATAACGGGTTAAAGATTCCTCGTTCATGTTCAAAGTGAGCTAAATCCAGAGCAGATGACCTGGAAAGCAAAAATAAAGATGGCATCACTGGAGGCCGAAGGAGCCGTAATAAGAGTAAACCACAAGGAAACAAACCCATTTTGAAAGCAAACCTCATCACTGGTTTTTATAGACCTATGACAGCAAGCAGCTGTCAACAACGAGAATGCTTCTAAGGTAGCCACAAAGGTCACGCTGAGGATTTTCTCGGACAGATAACACTGACTGACTCCTATACTTCCTTAGTCACCATCTCTGCAATGGCAGCTTCATAAGACTGGCCATGCCCGGTACAAATTATTTACCTGCGCAGCTTTATTTCCTTTCCCTGTGACTTAACGGCAGTTCTTATTTAGACCTTGAACAAGTGCACATCTGGTACACTACTAGAAACCACATAATAATTTGCAATCGTCTGTTGTGAAGGAGGATGAATCCAGTATGTGTGAGAAAAAACCAAAGTGAGGGATGCAGTTGAAAGACACAAAAGGCCACGCTGGAGGCTTGGAACTTTCTCCCAAGATTCTTGCCCCCATAAATCCATGCCGCCGGCACCACTCAACAGTGCCAGAACTCAGCCCAGCTGGAGTAAGTGCATTTGGGGTAGGAATGATTAAGGGAAGGTGGAAAGTAGAGGGAGGGTTCAGCATATAACCACATGCCTGCATGCATTCATGGAAGCGAGTATACACACAAGCAATACTCCCTGTAAGCTGTAGAGTCTTGTGAGCAAAAATTCTATTCTATGAGCTACTGGCATTAAAGTTGTGAACGAGCCATTTGGCTACTGCACAAATCAGTTTGCTCTGGAGCCATCCTTCCTGAGCTAAGACAAAAATGTGTGAGCTGGAGGCTAAAAAACTTTGAGCTACCTCACACTAACTCAGCTTAGAGGGAACGCTGCACACAAGCCCGCCCGCCCATAAAACCCTTTTGATATTTTACAACACCATTTCCCAACTTAAGACATGATGCAAATTTGGTGACATAGGTGGACTGCCAGAAAGTATTACTCTAGGCCTTACAGTATTTCTGAGTAATGTGAGTTGTTTCTTCAGATTCTTACACAAGCTTATTATTATGTAGACGCAAGGGATGCTTTGGGACAAAACGGCATTTGTACAAGCCCCCAAACGAGGACACAAATGACATGTAACTAAAAACTGCGTATTAAGTAAACTAGTCAGAGGGAAAGCTTTTAAAACATAAAGCCCTTCAAAGGTGTGGGAGCCAGGTGCCTCAGAGACTCAAGTACAACTCTCTATCCACTGAATCATACTTTTTACTTATATAATTTTTGTTTTGAGAGAAACCGATGCCCTTTAAACGTTCTCCCAGCTGCATGGGAGTCGCTTTATCTGAGAGCGCTTCCCACATAGTGCGAAAATGTCAAAAAACAAAAAATGACAAAACCATATGTATGGGACTGATCACAAGGGTTTCCCCCCCCCCCCACAGGATCAAGTGTTCCATTGAAAAGACCCACACAACTGGCCCTACCCACATCGCTCAGTCATTTTAGACATTCTTCCTCTCACGTGGGAAGCACCACACTCACCAACCAGCTCCCATGAAGCTAAGAGAATTGATTCAAGGGCACAGACGTCATTCTCAACAGGTCAAGAATTCCAGAGTTCGGGATGCGGGGGTAGTCTTTAGTCTATATGGCTTTAAGCAAAAAGGATTCAACGAAATAGTAAGAGACAGGTCTCTTGGTGCCTGTTTGCTATGATAATTAAAAGGAGACTCCGTGCTCATAACGTGTGAGCAGCTTTCCTAGATTAGACCAACGGTCCATCTAGTCAAGCATCTGCTTTTTCCACAGTGGCCGCCCACGTGCACCTGGAAGTCCAGCAAGCAGGACACAGAAGCCAAATCTTTGCAGCCCCCAAGATATCCAGAAGTTCTCTGCCTCTGAACAGGGGCATTCCACTTAGCCAGATCTTTAGTCTCAACCATTAAGGCAACCTTGTCAGTTTGCAAGGTGCTACTGGGCTGGAACCTTGCTCTTAGAAGACACACAGAGTGAAAATACCACTCAGCATGTTTCTATCCCCTCCCCCCCCATTTCGGTCCATAGCTCCTTTTCCTCTTTTTATTAATTGCTCCAAGGAATTATATACAAGATGAGTTTGGGAGAGATGGGTGACTGCAATCCCAAAGAGTCAACATAGCGATGGTGAAATGAATGGCACATTTTTTTTTCTGCCTTTATCTGTCTCACCTAGAAGGAATTCTGACACCGTACGCCATGGTAACAAATCCAATAAGCTTCTAGAGGGAAAGAACAGTTGAATGACCGGAACTGTGTTGGTGGGGGAGGTGACTTAACGGTCAGAAAAAAAGATCAAGATTTTACAGAAGTTTATCGCCCATCTCGTGTTCTGTTATATGTTATGCTTCATGAACATAAGAACTACCCTTCCAGATCACACTACGCTGCTCCCGACAGTACCCAGATGCTCCTGGGAAGCCCCCCAGGCGGATTGGAAGGAACAGCCCTCTCCATTTGCTCATCCCCCAAACATCTGGGCCCTCATCTGGATGACCCAGGCCAGCCAGATCTCATCAGACCTCGAAAGCTAAGAAGGGGAGGCCCTGGTTAGTACTTGGATGGGAGACCACCAAGGAAGGTAAGGGTTGCTACGCAGAGGAAGCCAATGCCAAACTACCTCTGTCCATCTCTTGTCTTGAAAACTATACAGCAGGGGAGTCAAACATAAGGCCCAGGGGCCGGGGCCGGCCTGTCGAGGGCTCTCATCTGGCCCTCGAGCAACTGGTATGTATGGAAATGTAAAGTAATCCCCCTTTTATGGTATCCCTTGGAAAAAAACTCATATTGCATCTGATTAAATACCTCTATTGGGGCTTTTGTGGGTTCCCCAGTAAATCAATTGCTTTCACTGCTAGGAATCAATTGCTTTTGTTTGTATTTTGAGCAAAAATAATATTTTTAATTGGGTTTGCCGGTGTCCTTTATAAAGTTTATATCTCTGGTACCTGGTGTTACATTTTATGACGTGCATGGCTCGGCCCGACAAAGGTCCATTTATTTATGTCATTTCCGGCCCCTCATGACAATTGAGTTTGATACCTCTGCTATACAGGGTCTATTTAAGTCGGCTGCGATCTGATGGCACTTTCCGGCACTACCAAACATTCAGTATTCAGACATACACGAGCACTCTTCAGACAATACATTCCTGTAGAAGCCAGTATACATAGACAGAGAGCAGGTAGAAATAGTAGTTTAGCCCTCTTTCAAGGGAACACGCTTGTCCCACCACTGGGCAGGGCCAACACATTCAGTCACAAACCAGAGTCCCACTCCCCCCCACACACTTCATATGCAGAATGAAACTATCTTCTAGCCACCTACCACAGATGATTCCATCAATCTAGCACCCTTTTATAGCCATCTAACACCACCTGCTTCTTACTTAACTTCTAAGGAATGACTGAGGTAGTTTCTTATAGCAAAAATAAACCATAGACTTGTGGCATTTTAAAGATGAAGGTTTTTTCCCCTCACATAAGCTTTTGAGGACTATTGTCCCCTTTTTGGCTTAAAACACACTCTGTGCATCTGTGAAAGTAGGCTAAAGTCCATGAAAGTCGATGCTAGGGATAAAAACATTTTAACCATTAAAAAGCTGTTACGAGACATCTGTTCAGAGTTTTCTATCCCTCCTGTGGTACAGCGCGCTACAAAGTAATAATTATGAATTAAAAGACAAATATAAAGAGTAAAAGATACAGTAAATGCAAAAGTAAAAAGAAAGGCAAGAATAAAGTTCCCTCAACTTCCACATCTCTATCAAAAGCCACCATCACCACAAACCTGCAGCACAGAATTCTTCCAGTGAGCCCTACATCATGTGATGTATCAATGCTTTTAAACCCCCAAAACATCACAGTAAATATTAAAAACCCATCACACACAAAAACCTTAAAACCCCAAAATTAACTTGAAATCCCCCCCAAACTATCTGAAGCTTAAAATCCCCCCCAAACTCAAAATGCAGAAGAGACTATACAGCATTTAAAATCCCCCGCCCCAAAGACACAAAACACAAATCCCCCACATGCAACACTTAAACCCCTCGATGCAAACTTAAAATAGTCACAACCCACCAAAGAGACTACCTAAAATTTAAAACCCCTACATCACAGATCATCTTTTAAGCACCCTAACGAACAAAACAAACATGCAAAAATATTTAAATCCCCAGAAGGCACAGAACATTCTTTTAAGTTACATCCAACCCCTGCAGACTTAAAACTCAAAGCTCCCCAATGCTATTTTTTGCAGTAATAAAACCATAATAAGAACAACAATAACAACAACAACAATAAAGATAACAAGCATAATACTAATACTACTAATACTACTAATACTAATAATAATAATAATCCTTTGTTGGTCTTAAAGATGCCATTGAGCTCCAAATTTGTAAAATTATTTATTATTTATTATTAATTATTATTATTATTATTATTATTATTATTATAATTATTAATCCTTAAC